>NW_027056053.1:0-6000 GCF_011386835.1 Chrysemys picta bellii
CTGAACTCGCCCACCCAGCCCTAGTGCAGAGCAGAAGGGCCCAGCGCTGCCCCACAGACCCTCTGGCTCTCCGAGCCCGCTCTTACCCATTACCGCAGCACGTCTGGCCCAGACTGAACGCTGCTGCTCTGTGCAGAGAGGCTGGCACTTCTCGCTCCTGCCGTACGAGGGGCAGGTGCTGCTACCGACTGCTCCCCCTAACCCCGCCCTGCTGCGCTCTGGGGATGCTGCCCTGCTGTGGAGCTCTCAGGTGTCTTGAACTGGAATTTGTTTGGAGAGAAACTGCTAAGGAGCCTTATCAGCCCCGAGCAGAGAGTACCTGGGAGCCTCCCTGGGTCGGGCGGGTCTGGTACAGCCTCCCCCCAGATAAGGCTCTTCCCTGGACCTGCCACCCATTGGAATCTGGAACGATTCCCTCCGAGGTAACACCCGGGGCAGCCAGGGCAGGGCACGGCCTGCTCCCCTGGAGCGTTAGGGCTTTCAGGAGTCAGAGGTGTCAGCGGAGCAGGTTGTACGTTAAAGCAGCGAAGGCAGTTGGGGGGCAGAGGAATTGGGTGCTTTGCCATTGCACTTGATCAGCTCAATTTGAAAATTCTTTCCAAGGAAATCCAGATGTATACATCTGACTGGGGTACATGTACACACATACACACGCACACTCACATGTGCACACACTCATGTGTACATACACGTACACACATGTAGACATACAGATATATACAGATGTACACATACACGCACATACGCTGTCCCTGGAGCGCCCCAGGATGCGACTGACGGGGTGGCTGGCTATTATGGAGGCAGAAGGGGGTTGGGAAAAAATAATCAACAAGAACTTTTGCTGAAAATGCAAACCTAAGCTGGAAATCTGTGCAGGGCTGGGCTCAGCGAAAATGATCTTTTGAGCTGCTCTTATTGACCGTGGTCCTGTACTTCCTGGTTTGCGTCGGACCCAGGCAGGAGACTGGGCTGCTCTCAGCTGTAGAAGCCATTGGAATGAGCCAGGTCGGAATGAGCCAGGCCCTCAGAGCCTTCTGCCACCAATCGCCCCAGCAGTCACTGATCCACACCAAACCACGTCCTTCCAGTCAGGCAGTTTCATATGCACACGTCAAACCCTTGGTTTGCCACTCAGACACCACGGTGATGGGCACAGTAAGGACCGAGAGACGCTAAACAGGCAGACAGACAAGGAAATAGTGGCCCTGCCTACAGGTGTGTGTATGGTGCCAACGGATGAACACCAGTTGCTGGCTGAAGGCACAACCTTAATTCCCGCATCTCCTGTCTGTCAGCTATCGTTCGCTTGGCAGCCTGAGCTCCGATTTCTAACGCAGCGTTTTGCTCTGGCCTATTGTGGTTCTCATGTCCGGGGGCGCCTTGGCCCCTGGTATCAGGAGCGGTGCTAAGGAGGCTGCTTTTCAAAGGTCCTTAGGTAGGGTTGTCAACTTTCTACTTGCACAAAACCAAATGCCCTTGACCCAACCCCTTTCATGCCCTTCCCCAAGGCCCCACTCCCACTCACTCCAGCCCAGCCCACCTCCCTCAGTCGCTCGCTCTCACACCCTCACTCACTTTCACTGGGCTGGGGGTTGGAGTGCAGGGAGGGGTGAGGGCTCCGGTGGGGATGCGGGCTCTGGGATTGGGCTGGAGATTAGGGGTTTAGGGTGCCAGAGGGGGATCCAGGCTGGGGCAGAGGGTTGGGGTGCGGACTCTGGGAGGGAGTTTGGGTGCGGGAGGAGGCTCAGGGCTGGGGTAGGGGATTGGGGTGCGGGTGGGGGTGTGGGGTCTGGGAGGGATTAGGGTACAGGAGGGGGTTCCGACCTGGGGCAGAGGGTTGGGGTGCCGGGTGTGAGGTCTGGGAGGGAATTTGGGTGTGGGAGGGGGTTCCGACCTGGGGCAGGGTTTCTGGGTGCGAGCTCCGGCCAGGCGGCGCTTACCTCATCCAGCTCCTGGTCAACGGCACACCGGTGCTAATAGAGGCTCCTGACCCCTGGTCTCCCTCCGCTGGCAGGCTCTGAGCAAGGCCTGCCCAGAGAACATGGATGACGAGCTCTCGATCCTGCTGACAGCACCCCCCAGCACAGACAAACTCCAGCACATCTTGGAGGTGAGCAGAATGGGGAGGGGCCGCAGGGGTTTTACCTTAGCCCTGGGGACTCCTAGAAAGAAGAGACTGGAAAATCCATGTTTCTATTGGATCCTTCCGACTATGCATTTGTGATATAAACTCACTGGGTGACCTTGGGGTAACTCACTTCCCCCTTACGGCATCAGTCTTCTCCACTATCAAATCTACACTGGGGAAGAAGGACAGAAGTCCCGACAATCACCTTCACCTCTGGGTGTCTGGTCCTGGGAGCCGAAACCAACTGGACTATCTGCCCCATCTCCTAAACTGCCCTGTCTTTCCCTCCTAGGGCCTGGTCCTTAGTGCTCAGCCTGGCCCCTTCCCAGCTTGTCCCTGACCTTTAAAGGACGCTCCAAGCCCCTCCCATGCCTGCTTCCCTTGGGGTCGTTTATAATGTAAATAAACAAGTTACAATAAGAAAATAGCCAGACTATGTCACTGATTTCTGCTCCAATGGGAAGCCAACCTGCAAGGCCCTGGAATCTGTCAATGCCCAGTAAAGGGGTGACATTGGTGTCGGAAAGGGGACACTGGTTCAGAGGCAGGACCATATGTGGTTCAACCGCATTACACTAATTCCAATTTCTTTTTACTCTCCACCTTTTTTCTAATACCTGTTTCAGCTTGTTTGAATAATACCCCGCCTACCAAAGTTTACATTAGTCTTCAAAAAGAAGAACAGGAATACTTGTGGCACCTTAGAGACTAACAAATTTATTAGAGCATATGCTTTCGTGGACTACAGCCCACTTCTTCGGATAAAGCATATGCTCTAATAAATTTGTTAGTCTCTAAGGTGCCACAAGTATTCCTGTTCTTCTTTTTGCGGATACAGACTAACACGGCTGTTACTCTGAAACCTGTCATTAGTCTTCAAGTTCCCCTAGAGTATTTCCAAGTGGAGGCACCTGGTGCTAGTTTAAAATCAAATCCAGGGATCAATTTCCCTGAGGTGACAGTTTTAGCTCCTGGAACGTGCCATCCTTAGTGTACAGTGTGTTGGTATTTTGTCCTATACGTTACCTGAGAATGGAAACGCTCACACCCCCATGTACTGATCCAAGCAAATGATGATAAAATGGAGCTAAGGCTGGGAGAACAGATCAGTGATTCAGGGTAAACGACATTGCCGGGCTGTTGCAATAATTCTCAAAACTGAGCCTTCTAAACCCAGGAAATTCAGTTAGGGTTAAATGACTGTGACAAAGTTCCTCCTCTATCTTGGTGGGTCCTGCGCTTATTGGAGGATTTTCTTGCCTCAGAGATTCACCATGTGGATTGAGGAACAGTCCAGAGAACCCACAGTCCAGGTCAATTGGGAGGTTTGGGGGGAACCCGGGCCCGCCCTCTACTTCGGGTTCCAGCCCAGGGCCCTGTGGACTGCAGCTGTCTATAGTGCCTCCTGTAACAGCTGCATGACAGCTACAACTCCCTGGGCTACTTCCCCATGGCCTCCTCCAAACACCTTCCTTATTCTCACCACAGGACCTTCCTCCTGGTGTCTGATAATGCTTGTGCTCCTCAGTCCTCCAGCAGCACACCCTCTCACTCTCAGCTCCTTGCGCCTCTTGCTCCCAGCTCCTCACACTCGCACCACAAACTGAAGTGAGCTCCTTTTAAAACCCAGGTGCCCTGATTAGCCTGCCTTAATTGATTCTAGCAGCTTCTTCTTAATTGGCTCTAGGTGTCCTAATTAGCCTGCCTGCCTTAACCGGTTCTAGCAGGTTCCTGATTACTCTAGTGCAGCCCCTGCTCTGGTCACTCAGGGAACAGAAAACTACTCATCCAGTGACCAGTATATTTGCCCTCTACCAGACTCCTGTACCCCACTGGTCTGGGTCTGTCACACCACATTAAATTTCATTTGCCATTTTGTTGCCCAATCATTTAGTTTTGTGAGATCTTTTTGAAGTTCTTCACAATCTGCTTTGGTCTTAACTATCTTGAGCAGCTTAGTATCATCTGCAAATTTTGCCACCTCACTGCTTACCCCTTCTTCCAAATCATTTATGAATAAATTGAATAGGATTGATCCTAGGACTGACCCTCGGAGAACACCACTAGTTACCCCTCTCCATTCTGAAAATTTACCATTTATTCCTACCCTTTGTTCCCTGTCTTTTAACCAGATCTCAATCCATGAAATCTCAATCTGGAGCAACCATTTAGGGTCTAGTCTCCCTGCAGACTTGGCATTCCAGGGTCTTTCCCCACTGTGATGGGTTGAGTCACAGAAACCCCTTTGGGACTGCCACATGATGTGCTGGGACTACCTCTGAGCCCATTTTCCCTGCCAGCTTGGGACTTCAGTACCCTGACTTGTTTGAGCTAGACATGCTAGCCTGCTGCAAACACAGACCCAGGTCTGAACCATGTCCCCCACAAGCTGCAGGCTTAACTGAAAAGAGCTTAAGAAGTGCTCCTGTCTCCAGCACTCAGATGCCCAGCTCCCAATGGGGTCCAAACCCCAAATAAATCCGTTTTACCCTGTATAAAGCTTATACGGGGTAAACTCATAAATTGTTCCCCCTTGATAACACTCATAGAGAGATATACACAGCTGTTTGCTCCCCCAGGTATTAATACATACTCTGGGTTAATAAGTAAAAAGTGATTTTATTAATTATAAAAAATAGGATTTAAGTGGTTCCAAGTAATAACAGACAGAACAAAGTAAATTACCAAGCAAAATAAAACAAAAACATGCAAGTCTAAGCCTAATACAGTAGGAAGCTAAATGCAAGTAAATCTCACCCTCAGAGATGTTCCAATAAGCTTCTTTGACAGACTAGACACCTTCTAGTTTAGGCCCAATCCTTTCCCCTGGTACAGTCTTTGTTCCAGCCCCGGTGGTAGCTAGGGGATTTCTCATGACTGCAGCACCCTTTGTTCTGTTCCACCCCTTATATAGCTTTAGGACCCATCCCTCCTTCTAAATGGACCAGCACCAGGTTAAAGATGGATTCCAGTTCAGGTGACATGATCACATGTCACTGCAAGACTTCATTATCCACTTGCCAGCACACACGTATACAAGAGGACGTACAAGTAAACGGAGCCCTTTACAAACAATCGTCCTGGTAAATGGGAGCCATCAAGATTCCAAGCCACCATTAATAGCCCACACTTTGCATAATTACAATAGGACCTCAGAGTTATATTTCATATTTCTAGTTTCAGATACAAGAATGATACATTCATACAAATAGTATGACCACCCTCAGCGGATTATGAACTTTGTAACGATACCTTACAAGAGACCTTTTGCATGAAGCATATTCTAGTTACATTAGATTCACACTCATTAGCATATTTCCATAACATCATATGGAGTGCAACGTCACACCCACTGTCCCCATTGTGGGTCCTCTTGCCCCCCCACTTCTCTATCTGTAGTTCATGCTTTTGCTGCTTCTCCTGGTTCTTCCGCTGTTCTGCCTAATGATTTTCCTGCTTCTCATGCTCTGCTAGCTCCCTCGCCTTCAGCTGCAGCTCCCACTGCTTCTAATCTATCAAAGAGGACCCGGATCATGAGGGCACCCTGCTGGATGGGGAACTGCCTCTTGGGGACATCCTGCTGTTGCCTCTGTTGCTCTCAGGCTTCATTGGAAAACCAACCTGAGTCTGGAACCTGTTACTTGGTCCTTCCATCTGTCTCCAGCTTTCTCCAGAGGGCTTAGCCTCTCCCTGCACAGGGTTTGTGATGCCCTTCTTAGGGAGGTGGCCTAACCAAGGCCCATGTTATATGCAATGTTCTTGTTGTTTCCGTTGACGACCCTCGTTTTACTGCTGCAAGTCACTTATTGCAAAATACTACTGGTGCATTCAGCATCCCATCACTGCCACCAATTGTCATGTATCCAGAGGAT
>NW_027056054.1:0-6000 GCF_011386835.1 Chrysemys picta bellii
AACCCTCCTGCACCCCAACTCCCTTCCCTGAGCCCTCTGCCGCACCCTGCACCCATCCTGCACCCCAACTCCCTGCCCTGAGCCCTGGCCACACCCCGCACCCCTCCTGCACCCCCTGGGAGCAGGGAGGGGGTGGAGTTAGGGTGGGGAATTCAAGGAAAGGGGTTGGAATGGGGGCAGGGAAGGGGTGGGAAAGGCAGGGAAGGGGCGGGGCCTAATAGAAGGGGCAGAGTTGGGGCAGGGCTGGGGGCAACAGGGGAGGGGTGTCAGTGATGTGGCCCTCGAGCCAATGCACTAGTCCTCATGTGGCCCTCGTGGCCATTTGAGTTTGAGATCCCTGGTCTAGATAATATCTAGTCCTGCCTTGAGTGCAGGGGACTGGACTAGATGTCCTCTCGAGGTCCCTTCCAGTTCTAGGATTCTATGGTACTAGAGCAATAGTTGGAGATTTCCCGAAAAGCCTCATTGTAGACAAGGTCTATGAGTGGGAGCGAGGATCTCCTGTCAGTGGCTCCAGGCTAAAATCCACAAGCAAATACTGATGGCTGTTCAGAGATGGTCACTTGAAAAGAGGCGATGGGTCTCTTGTCACTTACCCTGAGCTACAGCGTTTACTGAAGGCAAATTTCAGTGAATGCAGCTCCCGAGATAGGAACCGACTCCGATCTGTGCCCACAGCTCAGAAACAGGGCCCCTGGCGCCAGTAATGGACTCAAGGTCCCAGGCGCTCACGATCGGCAGGAGAGAAAGACACGACACAGTTTCCAAAGATCTCAGTCCACTGGCTGCTGGGCTCGCTGGAAAACCAAGCCTCATATAAACTGTAACCCGCACCAAGGTTCTGGGTCTGGCCCTCCAGCAGCTCCCATCGGGGTCATTAGCTCAGTCCCGCAGTGGGACAGTCACACAGTACTGACACTGGCTCCTGTATTGCTGTTGGCCTTAGGTGGGTGTGCAGGGCCCGGCAAGTCCAGGAAATGCCCCCAACCCAGCCACTTTACCTGGGCATTGCTTTTTCCAGAAGAATACTCCGATTATAACACCAATCAGGACAGCTGCAGTGATAACTCCAGCCACAATGGGAATCAAACTATTATTTGGTTCTGAAATGGAATGGAGAGAATGAGCAATGGGGAAAAATCCCCCACTAAAACCCCCCTTTCATCCCAGTGCAGGGATCAGTCAGTCAGCTCCCCAGATAAGGGCTGAATCCTGCAACCATCCACCCCTTCCAATGCAGCCACCATGTACCTACCAGGCATTATACCCCACCACAGAAAGTCCTGGACACTAGACCCAGCCTCTACCACTTCAATTCATAATAAATATTTAGCACTTAAAATAGAAGACTTTTATAACATTAATCAATCTTCATAAACCTAATTATGGGAGAGAATGAATGTCAGTATCGTCCCTAAACAGGAAAGGGGGAGACTTGCTGAAGATCACACAGAGTCAGTGAAAGAGCCAGGAATAGACCCCAGGAATCCTGACTTCCAGCCCCTCCTCCCCTAACCCACCTGCCCCCACTCCCCTTCCAGGAGTCCTGGCTCCCAGCCCCTAACTCCCCCTTGACCACCCTGACTTTCATGACTAATGGAACACAGTCCCATTGTGTGATTCTGGTGACAAACTGGAAACTGACCTCAAAGCTCTGGATTTCCCTGCCATGAATATAGTTAGACACAATGCGTGTTTTTTGAGGGGGCAGGAAGTGAAGAGGGGACGATAGAGATATTTTAATACTGTTCTTGGTTTATAGGAACCTGTTAAACCCCAAGTTCTGTGTACAGTTTAAGTTTCATTAATCAGCTTCTCCTGTTGTCTGAAAGATCCACATAATAATACAGCAAAAAGAAAAATATTTCTAAGAGAATAAGGAAATGTGGTTTATGACACAAAAATTGGCAGGGGACGTAGTAGCAGGATTATGATGTGAAACCATCTGTTGACTAGATTTCCAGTGCAGGCTGCCCTTTTAGAAATTGTTTGCACTTCCAAATGCTGCATTTTTCCACTTCCCAATTAACCAAGCAAAAAGATGGGTAATAAATTCTCTCTCGACTTCCTTGTGCTAGGGGCATAGGAGACACTCCCCCGATGCAGGGTTCTAATCTGCCTCCTCGCTCCATTCCAAGGCCAGACCCTCTCTTCCAGCATCACTGCGCACAGAAACAAGCTGCTCCCAACATTAAATCTCTACCTCTGGCCACATGGGCCCATAGAGTCGTGTTTCTGAGAACCTGCTGAATCCTAGGACTAGAAGGGACCTCGAGAGCTTATCTAGTCCCGTCCCCTGCACTCATGGCAGGACCACGAGTGCATGAAGTTGAGAACGGGCTGGAAGCTGAAGCAAGACCAACTCTGTCTGGAAATAAGGGGCAGATTTGAGCTTCTCCTGGGATGTGATAAATTCTCCATCCCTTGGAGACTACATCTGGAATGGAAATCTCTTTCTGAAGGATCAGCGCTAGTTTGCCCACAGATGACCAGACTGTGATTCCCCCCTGCCCTGGACTAGGCAGGAGCTCAGATCAGATGATTAGAATGGTCCCTTCAGGCCTTAATGTCTCGTTGTTAATCTTCTCCCTTCAGAGACACTGTATTGCTGAGATGTATCCAACAGCCCCAGAGGCAGCAAACTGGAGAGCAAGACATGAGCCCCAGGCACTGTGGGTCCCAACTCTAGCACAAGAACTTGACTGCAGGGGGACAGAGCCAAAGAGGACAGGGCCTCACAGACCCTGAGAAAGTCCAGCTTCAGCCTATAAATCCAAATGAGAATTTTTCAGGGGTTGAGTTTAATGGATTCCCCCTCTCCCACTAGGAAAACAGACAAACACACAAACTCCTTACCCCAGGAGACAGAGAGTGGCTCTAACAGGCTTTCATGCTCCACTTGACATGAATAATGGGCTTTGATCTTGGGATCAATCTCCATTGTCACCCAGGTCTGGTAGGTCCCATCCCCATTGGGTAGGATGCCTTCAGAGTAGGTCTCCTGCTGTCTGCTCTCCCCATTTTTCAGCCAGGTCACGGTGATGTCCCGGGGGTAGAATCCACTGACCTTACAGGAGAGGGTGGTGAGGCCGTCACGAGATGACCTGTCGCTCACTCTAGCTGTTGGGCACACTGGGAAAAAGAAGAAACTCAAGTGAGGTGTTTTCAAGCTCTAATCCAGGCAGCATTTTCTAGAGCTTTGCAGCATGAAATTCTGAGACCCGAGCAGTGGGAGAGGATGAGAATCCATGAGACAGAATCCCTCTGATGAGAGAGAACCATCATGTTAGAGGATTTCTGTGCCGAATTCACAGTATCAGCAACGGTGAATCCTGAATCCAGGTCCCTGACCTGGCCTCTGCTCCAAACCACAGAGACACAAATACTTTGACAGGCTTCACTAAACTCCAGATACAGGTGTCAATCACACGCTAGGTTTGTACCCATCTCCTCTCAGTCCCTGGATTTGAAAGAGAGGAGAATCTTGCCCTGGCCAGGGAGCAAAAACTGGACTGAATAAACTGACCAATTAGAGATGGAAAGGGCCCATTAAACAAAAAGTGACACACAGTGCTAAATTGCCCCTCAAACGAGCTAATATGAATTGGCTAATTTCTTGTAGGTTGTTACCAAATCTATTTACCCCAATATTATGGATTTCAAAAGGAATTATGCTAATGTTGAAAAATCAGTTTCCCAGCCCCCTGGCACTGAAATACACATTACAATGCTGTGTATGGATTTTTCTTGTTGGCATTTGTAAAGATGGCAAAGGACAAGATAATGTTCTGCTGAGGTTTGTGAGAGAAATAAGCAACTAGTATAATTGTTGCAAAAAACTGGGTAGAAATTTCAAGTAACCTTGAACAGCAAGTGCAAACTGTTTGGGAAGGGAAAGATCAGGGTGTGTAATGATGCTAACGAATCTGGGAAATGTGTGTATATGGTAACAGACAAGGTACATAAACGGGTAATAGTGAGTTAACATTTTGAAGCAGACTGTCCTCCTGAGTTGGAGTGTTAAAGCATTTAACCTCTTCCCTTCTATGTTTGTGATTAATCTTTAACTAAAAAGCTTTGGTAATAAATTTGAGTGTGATTATCTGGTGTCTTATTGATAAAAGAATCGAAAAGTAAGTATGAAAGTGTTGCAGCAAAGGTAGGTCTTGAGGGGGAAAACTTTAAGGACAAGGGGACCCTTCTTCCAGGTTAGTATGGGGAGGGCAATTCCACATGTAGGGAATGGCATGGAAGGAAGCACATAAATGACTGTAGGAGAAGTTTGGCAACAAGGACAAAGCTACCATCATTGATGGAACACGGGCTGGGGGCAACACAAGAAATATGATGGTACAGACAGTGAATGGGGAAGAATTACATGGTGAATGAAGCTGGTGTCCATAGAAGTGGCACTTCCATAATTAAGCAGAGTGCTCTAACATGCACAAGTACAGATTGCCTTGATAACGGCTGTGTCACATCAGAGGAAGAGGTAGAATTTGTGATGTGAAGTTGCGCTCATTTGGTCAAGTGGCTCTGGAGATGCAGCTTCTCTACAGTGAACTGCTTTTAACATTTTCAATTTCTTATCTTTTTTTCCAGCAGAACTGATGGGGAAGGGGTTGTTTCCCCACCTATCCCTGGTGCAAGGTTCGCTGAATATCCCCCTACCCACCTGCTCCAGTTTCGAACTGGGGCTGGGGAATGGAGATGTAGCCAGTAGTGTCCCCCTAGGTGGGGCTTGTCCCTCACCTTACCTTTCCTCTGTAGAGTCTCCTTCCCGTACTCTAGAGCACTCCTTAGCCAGGAAATACAATTCCCCTCCACGTAGCGTTTCCACTGCTGGTTGTCATTTACTTCAGCCTCCCATCTCCTCTTGGTGATCTGAGCCCCAATATCTGCTGCTACCCAAGTCATGGTCTCCTTATCGAAGGTAAGAAAGTCTCGTCCGTCATATGAATCCTAGTAAAACCCCTGAATGCTGTTGTCTTCCCGGAGATCACAGCCGTATATCGTCTGGATGATGTGAAACCCTGAAACACAGCTGAGGGTCAGAAGCAGTCTCTCTCTGAAAATCTCACCAAGAGCCCACTGCAGGTAGCCCAGTGGTTCTTCTTCTTGCTACTGGGCCCTCCCTCCCCTGAGAAATGGGGTTCCCACTTATGCTGTTGGGTCCTACACCCTCCCAGCTCCTTTCAGGGGGGAACCCAAACCCACAGGGGGCACCCTCTCCATCTGTTGGGTCTTGTACACTAAAGAGCCCCCACTGCAGAGAGCTCACAACCTTCAAGGAATACCTCACTGCTGCTTGTTCTTGTATGTTCCCTGCAGGAGGAGCAGGGTGGCACAATCCCAAAGGGAGTACTCCGGATATTGCAGGGATCTATCCCCTCCAGCTCTCTTCTGCTCTCTGAGGATCCCCCCAGTTCTCGTAGTCAGGGTCAATCTGGAGAAGAGAGGGAGTTCAGGGTGTCTGTACCCAACTCTCTTCTGCTCTGGTTGTTAATTTTGCAGGGTCCTCAGGATCACTTGGTCCCCCACCTCCGTCATTGACAGTACCCCCATTCCCCTGTGAGGAGGGGGTACAGGTCTGTCCCCCACACTAACCTCTGCTCTGGTTTAATGACCTCACAGAATGCCCAGGGTCACTCTGTTTCCCTGCCCCATCTTCTCCGTGCCCCCAACTCAGTCTAGGAATGGCAAAGAACCAACTTCATATGCTTGGCCTCTTTTTCACATGGCCACTGTCTCAAGGTGATTCCCTGTGAAGATCAGGCCACTGACGGCCCTTAGTTCAGCTAGCCACCATTTTCCTACAGCCAGGCTAATCTTCACAACAACGGCCCCCATCTCGCACACAACCAAGAGCAGACTCAGTTAATGGAGCCACCCCTGGGCTGATAGGAGGCAGGGAGGGAGACTGGGGGGGAGGGAAGGGGGATGGGGACAGGAAGGAGAATTTAGGGGAGCGGGAGAGAGGCTGTGGTGAACAGAGAACAC
>NW_027056055.1:0-6000 GCF_011386835.1 Chrysemys picta bellii
ATTCTGTTGGGCCGGGCACGAAGTGAGGACTCTGCCCACTGTGCAGCCACCAATGGGATTGGAAGGACACAAGCCCTGCAACCAGAAGGACAAATGTGTGTGTGTCTCTCTCCCTGTCACCTACTCCCTCCTGGGGGAAACCCAGCAGCTGATGGGGGACAAGGTGAGCAGCTGCATTAGACTCAGGAGATTGGGGCGGGGCCCAGGCCTCATTCCCATCCTGTGGGGCCTGGCACAAGGAGCCTGGTGGGGAATGAAAGGGAGAGCAGGTGCTCCTGGGAAGGGAGATGAATTCGCCTACATGAGCAGAAGCGAGCCAGCTTGTCCCCAGAGCAGCTCCACCCAGCTCTTTAGCCAGGCTAATTAATGACAAGCTTTGCCTCATCCCAGACGTATGTTCTCAGGACACGGTGCTATCGCTCTTGGGAAGGGCAGGAGAGTCCCCCAAGTGCCCTCTGCGAGACTCTCCTGTCCCACAGGGCCGCACCCAATTCCTAGTGGTCTGGTGTCTGTGTCACCCGAGCCACCACCCAGAGTTGCTCCCATCACTGGCAGCCTGGGAGGCCAAGGACTGACGGGTGATGGCGTCTGACCAGGCAGGGATGAGGCACATGGGCAGGGGACGCTTGTCCTGCTGCTGGCAAGGCTGGACCCGTTCTGGAGAGAACAGGAGGATTCAGTCAGCAGTAGGGTTACCATGTCTAATAAATAAAAAAAGAGGACCCTCCACGGGCCCTGGCCCCGCCTATTTCCCCACCCTTAGACCCGCCCCAACTCCGCTCCTTCCCCGCCCTAATTCCGCCCCCTCCTCCCTCCCACTCCCAGCCATGGGGAAAGGGCTGCCCCAGCGCTACCGGCTTCACGGTTTGCCGGGCAGCCCCCAGACCCTGCGCCCCCGGCCGGCGCTTCCCCAGCGCAGCTGCAACCTTAAAGTCTGAGAGGGGAGGAGCGGAGCAGCTCAGCTGGAGCCGGGGAGGAGAAGTGCCTGGCCCGTGGCTCAGGGTCCGGAGGCAGGGGGGGCTGCCCGAAGCCAGTAGCGCTGGCTCGGGCAGCTCGGCTCTTAAAGTCTGAGAGGGGAGGAGCGGAGCAGAGCAGCCGCGGGAGGGGAAGTGCCCGGCCGGCATTTTCTCGGACATGTTTGGCTTTTCGGCAATTCCCCCCGGACGGGGGTTTGATTGCCGAAAAGCAGGACATGTCCGGGAAAAAACGGACGTATGGTAACCCTAGTCAGCAGGGGCTGCCGATCCGTCCCATTCACCAGGGCTGCCATCCTGCGGCTTCCGCATTAGTGGCTGGGGAAAGGGAAATGGGATGGGGGTGACTTGGGGAAAGGTCTCAACCTCCCCACATCCCACTTCACTGCTGCCAGAATCCCTCCTGCCCCCCCGCTACAGTCCCCTCCCTACCCAACCTGGGTGGGGCTGGAGGAGAGGGGTCTGAGAACTTGAGCTGTGGATTGGAGGTGGAACAGCTGTCAGGGGCACTGAGGGGGAAGTGGCAGGAGCTCCCCGTACAAGGAGGGGGGTTGGCACTGGAGGTCACTAGGAAGGACAACAAGACTCCATCCTGGGGGTCAGGAGGGGGAATCCATCCCTCAGAGGTGGGCAGGGTCTGCGTGGAAATGCTGCTGGTTCCAGGGGCCGTTAATCCCCCCTGATTCCTCGGAGGCGTCTGAGTCTCAGACAGGTTCTCGTTCCCTTGCAGCAGGAGGACGTCACGGCCAATGTGATGCGCCAGCTCCGTATCATGCGGCACTTGCGCCAGGTGCCCGAGGCGCTGCAGGGCCTGTGCCTCTGAGGCCACCAGCAACTCCCGCTCTCTGCTGCAGGTACTGCTCTGGCTCTCTGTAAATGGGGAGCTAGTGGAAGGGGAAATGGAGCCCCCTGGCACTCACAGAAACCCTCTCCCCTCTCTGTGGAGCAGGGTCCTTTCCTCTGCCCCCAAATTCCTTCATCTGGGACAGGAGCTCTTTCCCTCACACCCATTCCCCTCCCCCCTTTCCTTGATCTACCCCCATCCCATTCCCCCTGCGCCCAGGCAGAGGTCTGCCTGCCCCATATGGTGCAGAAAGGCCTGTGATATGCAGGGGGTCAGATTAGATGCTCCAACTGTCTCTTCTGCCCATAAAGTCTACTCATTTCTGAGAAACCGAGTGTAGCATTGGGAGCAGCTTGTGATGTTTTACTGTCTAGCCGGCTTGCTTCCTACAATGAACACTCATTGAGCGGGGTGATCCACAGGGAGTAGCTCAAACCTCCAAAGGGTCTGGCCTGCGGCAGGACATTAGCACTGCAGGGGTGGGGTGGGTGTGGCAGTGACATCACAAAGGCCTTTTGCAGGACCTCAACCTATTGGTCAAAGGTGCTGGGGAGGTGGTGACCTCACTGAGAGATGCTGACATCAGCCAGGCAGGACAGGGGCGCAGGGCCAGGGAAACCTCTGAGTCCCCTGTAGCTTTCCTTCAGCAAGTCTCCTTCTCGAGGTCTCTCTTTGAGGACTGAGACAGTATTAGGGGTCACGTACGTGAGCGCCAGGAGGAACCTCTTTTGAGTTTTCTCCTTTCTTTTTCCTGATTTCACTAGAAAACAGATGTCCCTGTTTAGAAGGTAGGAGCCTCCGAGAGGTTTGGAACCTGTTCAGTCTGATCCATCTGTTCCACAAGTCCTTCAGTCCAATCCACTTCCCTAACTAATTTCCTTAATTTTTTAAAGTTAGCCCTTTTGAAAAAAAAACCCCTAGTCACAGATCTATTTTTGTTTACCCTTCCATTTACTTTAAACTGAATTAGCTCATGATCGCGCAAACCAAGGCTGTCCCCTACAACCATTTCTTCTAAGAGATCCTCACTACTCACCAAAACCAAATCGAAAATGGCATCCCCTCTTGTTGGTTCAGCAACTACTTGGTGAAGGAATCCATCAGCTATCACATCTAGGAAAATCTGAGCCCTATTATATTACTAGCACTTGTCCTCCAGTCTATATCTGGGAAGTTAAAGTCTCCCATGATCACACAATTCCCATTAGTATTTACTTCATTAAAAACATCCCTATCCAAATCAGACTCCTGTTCTAACAGACAGCAACCCCCCCCACCCCCCACCCCGAAAGGCAGAGATAGAGCCCAGGAATCAAGATGGTGGGGAAATTTCATTGAAACCGTTTCTGACCGAAAATCCTATTCAAACTAAACCAGTTTGTTTCTTGAAATCATAACAAGTGGCAATGAAAATTCTTTCTCACAATGTGTTAAATTGTCTCGTGGCACTCAAAGAGGAGACACTTAGATCTCAAATATTAGATAAGATGCTTCAGTCTGAGCTAAGTAGTTGCTGCTCTTAACAATTGCAAAATAATACAATACAAATAAAATAAACTATTTCAGCCATTCTATTATGTCCTAATCTGATCTGAGTAAACATGATAGGACACCTCATCTTATGCACTGCTCCTAGTGACACTCTCCAATAGACCCAGCAGTCCTTATTTCCAGGCCCCTTCACTAACCACTGCTGCACACTCCCTCCCACAGCTGGCAATTACAACCAGGCCCTCATGTCCGGTCCCCCTGCTTTGAGAGGGAGTGTGCTCCGCTGGAGTGATTGGAGGAGGGAACTGGGAGTCAGGACTCCTGGGTTCCATTGCTCGTTTCCTATTGACCTGTGGGACTTGGGGTAAGTTGCTGCCCCCTCTAGGCTCTGTCCCCAGCAGTCAAATGGGGATTTCATACTTTCCCACTATTGGAAAGTGCTGGGAGAATCCCCCAGCAAAAGCTGCTCTGACAGTTCTAAGCAGCATCTGTTTGTGAGAATGTCCTATGGGACTGTGTCAAAAGCCTTATTAACACCAAGATAGATCACATCTACTGTTTACCCACCTCCACTAGGCCCCTAACCCTGCCAAAGAAGGAGCTAGGATTGGTCTGGAATGATTTGTTCTTGACAAGTCCATGCTCACTAGTCCTAAGAACCAAATTGTCCTGCAGGTGCTGACAAACTGATTGTTTAATAAACAGAGGCTGCTCCCAATGCTACACTCGGTTTCTCAGAAATGAGTAGACTTTATGGGCAGCAGAGACCGTTAGAGCATCTAATCTGACCCCCTGCATATCACAGGCCTCCTGTCTACCACAATAGCTACTTTTGGGGCAAACACATTCCGGAAAGGCATCTAGTCTTTATTAATGACATCAAGAGATGGAGAATCCACCACTTTCCATGGTAGCTTCTTCCTGTGATCAATCATCCTCGCTATTCAATATTTGTGCCTTATTTGTCATAGGAATTTCTCTCTTTTCCCCTTCCAGCCATTGGGTCTTGTTCTGCCTTTCTCTGCTCGATTAAAGAGCCCTTCAATACCCAATATTTTCTCTCTGCCTTTCCAGTCTCTTCTTTCTAGGAGTCCCCAGGGCTAAGGTAAAACCCCTGTTGCCCCTCCCCATTCTGCTCACCTCCAAGATGTGCTGGAGTTTGTCTGTGCTGGGGGGTGCTGTCAGCAGGATTGAGAGATCGTCATCCATGTTCTCTGGGCAGGCCTTGCTCAGAGCCTGCCAGTGGAGGGAGACCAGGGGTCAGGATTATGGAACCTGGGGTGACACCTGCCAAGATGACAACAGGCTCTGTAGTCCTTGTCCAGAGCAACTCTCTGCAGAGGGCCTGGTGCACAGCAGTGTAGGGAACAGCCAAGCTGCTAGGGATGGGAGCTGGGCTTCCGGGCAGAGTCCAGCACCCAAAGCCCAGCATCTGCAAGGAAGGGATTCCCCACAGAGGGGCAACATCATCTCCCACACACAGGGAGTCTCCCCCTGACACTTGATTCATCCTATGGCCTGTTCCCATCTCTGCCCACCACACTCCCAACTCAGCAGCTCCAGCTACCGAAGGGAGCACGAACCAGAGGCCTTCCTGCTCCTGGGACAGAGGAGTAGGTTGATGATCTACCTGGATGTGAGCATTGCCCTTCCCCATGCCCAGGGTCTAGACTCCAATCAGGGCAGCGCACAGGAACTGCGATTCCTATTCTGGATCTAGTGGCAGCTTCAGTTCGCTAGCAGGAGACTGTACATGAGACCTTGCAGTTGCGGGGGTGACACAGGCACTAACATGATCCTCTGTCCCTTGGGGGCTTTTCCTCAGCCTGACTTTGGCTCGGCCTGCCCTTGCTGGCCTTGGTAGCCCTTTCTATGGCCCTGTACATTCCCTTCCTTAGAGACCGTGGGAGAACCAGTCCTACCCTGGATTCTAGGCTCTGCCCCAAGGCCCTGTACCGAACAGCTAGGCCTGCTCCTGTACCTTTGTTGCGGTTTCCCCTGGTTTCCCCTCAGCTGGAGCTCACTCTGTAATCCATTTGGCCTAGCTCCAGGCTTTATAGCCCACAGGCCAAGCCCCCCGGTATATACCCTCCTCCTTAGAACCTGGCCCACGCGGGGGCAAGTTCTATTCTTCTCCAAGCTTCATCCCTCCTCATCTCATCGCTGTCACTGGGAGCCAGGGACAGGGGAAGCTCCCAGCCAGGCTGTGCATCGAGGATCCCATTTCTCCCCCAAGAGACCCACACGCCCCAAGGAGTAAATGGCTCTTACCTCCTTGAGAGAGCAGGGTCTCCCATCTAAGCCTCTCTGACACCCAGCATTGCTTGCTTGGATGGGACGAGGTGACCTGTCCCCACTGCTCCCTGACGTGGCTCAGCTGCAGGCTGTGCCCGTCTGGGAGGCTGTGCCAGATCCCAGGCCCTGGCAGACAGCTGGGAATGAGGCTCCGATTCATTTCACATCCAGAGACCCCATAGAAGGGCCAAGGGGAGAATAAAGGGCAGGAGGTGAAGCTAGCCCTGAGCCTCTGTCCCACCCCCACCTCCTCAAAAGTGGAGCTTTCCGAGCTTCAGTGGGGCTAGGGGTGGGGCCCTGACACAACGGCCTTTCTGCACCATATGGGGCAGGCAGAGCTCTGCCTGGGCGCAGGGGGAATGGGATGGGGGTACATCAAGGAAAGGGGGGAGGGGA
>NW_027056056.1:0-6000 GCF_011386835.1 Chrysemys picta bellii
CTGCAGACTGGTGATCCGCCTGTCCTCTGGCCCCCGTGTCCCTCCCTGGACCCCGGTGCCCTTTTAGCTGGGGTGCTGCCCCCTGGCAGTAAGCCCTTTCTCTCAGGGTCTTCCCTCCCAGGGGATCCCCCACCTACTATCCCTACCTCGCCTCAGGATAAGGCCACTGCCAGTGTCCAACTAGCCCCCGCTCCCTGGGGCAGACTGCAGTATAGGCCACTCATCATCGGCAAGGTTGGGTTTGGACCTGCTGCCTTGACCTAGCCCTGGGCTGCCCTCTGCAACCCCCAGTACCCCTTGGCCTTCTGCTAGGCTGCAGCCTGGGGCTTTCCAGGCTGGAGCTCCCCAGCTCCTCAGCCTTTCCCCGGCCCTGCTCCACTCAGGTACCCTGTGTCTAGCTCCCTGCAGCCAGGCCCTTCTCCCTCTGAAGGCAGAGAGAGGCTCCTGGCTCACAGCCTCTTTATCCAGGCCAGCTGTGGCCTGATGGGGCATGGCCCAGCTGTGGCTGCTTCCCCAATCAGCTCAGCTGCAGCCCTCTGCCAGGGCTGTTTTAAGCCCTTCCCAGCAGGAGCGGGGGACCACCCGCTACAGTTCTGCTGAAGAGTGAGGCTCTGAAAGGCATGGGGATGGTCCCACACAGGGGGGTGGGGGATGGTCCCACACAGGGGGGTGGGGGATGGGCCAGACCAAGGAGGTCAGCGCTAGCGTAGGTTCTCTGGGGCAGGACATGGGCAGAAGGCTAATCTGTCTGCTGGATCATGTCAGAACTTTCCTTGTCTTCCTCCTTTTCTGCAACGAAACAGGAAAAACACTTTTCTAAAATTGAGGCAAACATTTGGATATGAGAAAAAATGATTTATGTTTATTTAAAAATGTTCCTCTCTTTCATTCCAAATAAAGCTTGGTTAACTGAGAGATCGGCTGTATGTTTGGAAAGATGCAACCCCTTCTTCAGTCTCTAAGGAGAAGACATGCAGAAACCTCGCACAAAGGGGTCTACAAGGTACTGACGGCCGGGAGCCTAAGACCCCTATTTTGTCTAGAGGACAGAAGGAAATGCTCCCCCAGACTGCGAGTAGGAGAAGATGAGAGCAGGTAGATCCTAAGAAGAAATGCTGAGAGACCAAGGAAGAGTGAGAGGTAGCGGTGGCCTAAAGGACACTGTGATTAAAAGCTCCTCGTATCACACCAGCTTTATGATGCTGCGTAAGTAACAAAGGGAAGAATATGTTCACACCCCAGACTGGCAGGGGCAGCTGCCGGGAGCACAGGTGGCTGTCAGCGGGATCTCCAGGCCCTAGCTGGATTGTTCCAAGTCCTGTACAAGGTAAGGGTCCGTCTCTCTGAGACTCTGGTAGAGTTCTTCTTGGGCCCGAGCTCCTTTCCGCTCAACCAGCTGCAGTAAGGCCTCGTTCATCACCTTTTGTTTGTTCTGCATACTAAGCACCTCCTCCTCTTCATCACTGTTCATTGCCCCTATGTCCCGTAAGCGCGCCAGGATGGGATAGATCACTCTCATCCGACGACGGAGCTGCTCCCGGTGCTTCTTCACAAAGGACTCGCCTCGAGCTAAAGGAGACACCAGCCGTGCATTACTCTGCTGGGTACGGGAGGTACAACACTGGGTTATTACAGTCCCACTAAATGACCCCATGTCACTGTGGGTGAAACAGCTTCCCCTGCACGGTAGGGCTGTTCTAGCTCAAAGTGTGCGGTCAGTTGCATGAAGTCATTCAGGCTGGAATATGGTTTGTAACGACCCATCCACGCTAACGCTGCAAGGGGCTGGGGCTCTGAGCAGTAGCCAGCACTGCTACACGTTCCAGACCATCCCATCAGCCTGTCCCGGGGGTACAGCCAGGGGTAAGGAGCTGACACTGAGCAAAGGAAAGCTTGGGGTGGACCTCAGGAGCACAACTCTCACCAGTGCCGTACAGAGGGATCCCTTTGTGAGGAAGGGATGGAATCTGTCACTGCACCAGGGCCGGCTCCAGGGCTTTTGCCACCCCAGGCAGGCCAAAAAAAAAAAAAAAAGCTGCACTCGGCAGCAATTCGGCGGGAGGGCCTTCCCTCTGAGCGGGAGTGAGGGACCCTCCGCCGAATTGCTGCCGAATAGCTGGACGTGGCGCCCCTCTCCCGAGAGGCCGCCCCAAGCACCTGCTTGGTAAGCTGGTGCCTGGAGCCGGCCCTGCACTGCACTGGACAAAGGCAAACGAGAAGGTCTTTCTCCATGTCTAATGTCTATGCTTCAAGCAGGAGAACCGGGCGTGTTAGAGAAGAAATGGATTCCAGCTAAAGCTTGTCAACATTTTTTCAAACTTTTTTCCAAGTGGCTTTTTTAAAAATAAAACTTTGTTTTTTTTTATTCTGAAATTGTCCGATTTCCCCCTCCCCCCTCCCCCCCCCCAACAACCTCCTTCCCCTTTGAAATTGACAATCCAAAGGGTTTTCCCTCTTTGGTATTTTACTCATTTCCCCCACCCTCCCGCCTTCCCTTCACTCAGCACCTATTTCTAATTTTGCCACTGAAAAAAACATGGGGGTGGGGGAGAGAAGAGTGAGAGGAAGGGGTAAAACTGGAGAGATTTAAAGTTTGGGGTTTCCAGGTTGAAAAAATTCAGAAATTTTTCTTGTAAATGTTTGAAGAACACCCCTAGAATTAATTATTTTTCCATTAAACATACTGTATTCTGACCAGTTTGAGATTGCGGAAACTGAAAGCTCTGTTAAAATAATACTGACCTGGGAGTGTTTGGGAGGATGCTGCAGGAATTTTAACGTCCCCTAAAAGACAAAGGGAAGGGATCAGTCGAACACCCTGTCACTTCTCTCATTAGCAGGAGGGTCCAGCAACATTAAAGACCATCAGAGGCTAGGGGCAATCAGAGAAGCTCTGCATTCCCAGAGACCTTCTCCTGCTTTGCTAGCAGGTGTCTCAGCTTCTCTAAAGTTATACTGGAGTTTCTCCACCTCACAGGGAATCTTGAAATACTTGGTTAATTTCCTGAGGATAATTTCTGAACTCTCCAGAGGAACCATGATCAAAGATCCTAAAAGTGCATTTAAACCACAGGACTTTGTTCAGTGGATTAGGATTTTTGCCATGGATAAGGAAGATGGCAGAGCTGAGACACCTGATTGAATGAACATCTCCTGCTTCTCTGTACCCCCAACACGCTTAACTTCGATACCTGGGAAGTTATCATGATTCAACAATCAGTTTGCACCTAGAGGATAATAGCGTTATAAGGGAGAGCCAGCACGGGTTTGCCAAGAACAAAGCATGCCAAACCAACCTAATTCCCTTCTTTGACAGGGTAACTGACTTACGGGATAGAGGGAAAGCAGCAGATATGCTATATCTTGATTTTAATAAGGCTTTTAACACAGTCCCTCATGACATTCTCATAAGCAAATTCGGGAAATGTGGTCTAAATTAAATTACTATAAAGTGAGTGCACAACTGGTTGAAAGATGATACTCAAAGAGTAGTTATCAATGGTTTGCTGTCAAACTGGGAGGGCCTATCTAGTGGGGTTATACAGGCATCAGTCCTGGGACTAGTCAATATTTTCATTAATGACTTGTATAATGGATTGGAGAGTATACTCAGAACATTTGCAGATGTCACCAAGCTGGGATGGGTTGCAAGAACTGTGGAGGACAGATTTAGAATTCAGAACCACTTTGACAAATTGGAGAATTGGTCTGAAATCAACCAAATGAAATTCAATAAAAACAAGTGCAAAGTACTCCACGTAGGAAGCAAAAATGAAACGAGACCTATCTAATGGGGGATAACTGGCTAGGTGGTAGCACTGCCAAAAAGCATCTGGGGTTATAGTGGATCGCAAATTGAATATGAGGCAACAATGGGATGCAGTGCCAGTTGCAAAAAAGGCTAATATCGTTCTGGGATGTATTAGCACGAACGTTGTATGTAAGACAGGGGAGGTAATTGCCCCAGTCCACTCGGCACTGATGAGGCCTCAGCTGGAGCCCTGTGTCCAGTTCTGGGCACCACACTTGAAGAAAGATGTGGGCAAATTGGGGAGAGTCCAGAGGGGAGCAACAACAGTGATAAAAGGGTTAGAAAACTTGACCTGTGAGGGAAGGTTAAAAAACTGGGCCTGTTTAGTCTTGAGAAAAGACTGACGGGGGGAACCTGATAATAGTCTTCAAATATGTGAAGGGCTGTTACAACGAGGACAGGGATCAAATGTTCTCCATGTCCACTGAAGGTAGGACAAGAAGTAACTGGCTTAATCTGCAGCAAGGGAGATTTAGGTTAGATATTAGGAGAAACTTTCTAACTCTAAGGGTAGCTAAGCTCCGGAATAGGCTTCCCAGGGAGGTTGTGGAATCCCCGTCATGGGATGGTCTAGGTCAGGGGTGGGCAAACTACGGCCTCTGGGCTGGATCCGGCCCGCAGAATTGCCCCCTGTGGTGCTGCGGTCCCGGCGCCGCTCTCAGAAGCGACCCCCGGGCAGCGGGGCAGAGGGCTTGCCCTTGCCTCCAGGCATCGCCCCCCGCAGTTCCCATTTGCTGGGAATGGGGAACCATGGCCAATGAGAGCTTCGGGGGAGGTACCTGGAGGTGTGGCAAGGGCAGTGCACACAGAGCCCTCCGCCCCCCTCGCCCACAGGGCCCACAGCACTTCCTGGAACAGTGCGGAGCTGGGGACAGGGCAGGCATACAGGGAGTCTGCACTGGCCCCAGTGCGTGCCGCTGCCACCCCGGAGCCCAAACCCCTCCTGAACCCCGCCCCCCAACTCCCTGCCCTAAGCCCCCTGCCAGCACCCCATGCCCCACCTGCACCCCAACCCCCTGCCCTGAGCTCCCTGCTGCACCTCTGTGCACCCCAGCCCCCTGCCCTGAGCCCCCTGCTGCAGTCCGCACCCCTCCTGCATCCCACACTCCCTCCCACACCCCAACCCCCTGCCCTGGCCCTGCATACAATTTCCCCACCCAGATGTGGCCCTTGGCCCAAAAAGTTTGCCCACCCCTGGTCTAGGTTTACTTGGTCCTGCCTCAGCAAAGGGGGCTGCACTTGATGGCCTCTCAAGGTCCCTTCCAGCCCGACATTTCAGCAATTGTATGAGCTTCAGTCACCACGATCAGCTGCCCAGAAGTTCTGAGTAATGGTCTCAAGTTGCAGTGGGGGAGGTCTAGGTTGGATATTAGGAAACACTATTTCACTAGGAGGGTGGTGGAGCACTGGAATGGGTTCCCTAGGGAGGTGGTGGAATCTCCTTCCTTAGAGGCTTTTAAGGTCAGGCTTGACAAAGCCCTGGCTGGGATGATTTAGTTGGGGTTGGTCCTGCTTTGAACAGGGGTTGGACTAGATACCTCCTGAGGTCCCTTCCAACCCTGATATTCTATGATTCTGCTTCAACGTCTTACGTGTGATCCTACCTGGCCTCACAAACGTCTTCCAAACCAATTTCCCATCTTTTCTGTCTTTCATGTGAAGCTTGATTTCCTCCTCCATATCCGTCATGTAGAGCTCAATATATCACTGCTGGTCTGCGGGGCTTCTATAGCAGAGCTCCAGGTGCTGCAGTAAAGATAAAATGACTTATGAGAGTCTCCCACCTCCGCCAAGAGCAGGAGTGAACGATGCCCATTGTCTGCTGTGTCCATTGTGGTCTCTTGGCTTATACTTAGATTGGAAGCTCTTTGGGGCAGGTCCATCTTTTTGTTCTGTGTTTGTACAGCACCTGGCACAAGGGGGTCCTGGGCACTACCACCATACAACTAATGCATAATAATAATGAATTGTTCAGCTCGTTTTGATGCCTCAGTGGAAGTAGAGGACAATCCTACTTACGTCAGGTGTTATCTTTAGCTCTGATGTACCAGACACCTCATACTGAGATCCAAAGTACAGCGCACTGGTCTGAGGAGGTTTGGGAACGAGCTTTGACTCCCACTTGGTTTCTTCTTCTTCAATGGCCTGTAAATGTCAAGCATTGTCATTTCTGAGAGATACAAACAGGA
>NW_027056057.1:0-6000 GCF_011386835.1 Chrysemys picta bellii
TGGCCAGGCTCCTGAGGATGTTCAGGAAGAAGGCTCTGCGGGTGGCCCCAGAGCCTGAGGGAAGCAGCCACCATCTTCCCCAGGAGCGAAGCGGCTCCTCCATCCCCGCTGGGGGGGAAGCAGATCCCGGCCGCGCCAGGAGGTGGAAGCGCCCAGCCTTCTGGCGGAGGAAACCCACTCCCGGCACAGGCGCCGAGGTGGGAGCATCACCTCCCAGGCCAAAATGGAGCTGGGCCAGGCTGCGGCTGGGCAGGCAGGACCCAGCCCAGGGGCGGAACCGGGCAGGGTGGCTCTGGGGCTTGTTGTTGTGTGGGCAGCAGCGGCCCCAGGCGCCCAGCCCCAACTTCCAACAGGAGGCATCACCCTGCTCGGTCAGTGAGGACCTTCCAGCCTCCCCAGGGCAGGAGGTGGAGGATCCCTCTGCCAGCCCCAGCAGCTCGGGACGCTCCCCATCCGACAGCAGCAGCGCCTGCGACTCGGACAGCAGCCTGGCCGACGGACGCGTCTGCTTTGTTCCAGGTGAGGAGCCAGGCTGGGATCCGGGAGGGGTGAGGAGGGGGCTGTGAACACCCTGGGCCCAGGCCCTCGAGCAGTGCTATGGGGGCGGGTCTCCAGCCCAGGTGTCTGGCCTGAGCCATGTGAACCCCACAGACACTAGATGCTGCCACTTTGGTCCTTGGTGCTCCATTGGGCGGGGGTGGGGGGAGGCACCTCCAAGGGAGTCCAGGACAGTGGGGAGGGTCTCTTTGCTATGGGCTCCTGAAGGAGTTGGGGGCTGATGCCATCACTGAGAGGGGGGAGTGTGGGGCCCAATCTGCCCTATGTCCCGGAGGTGGGAAGGGGACACATTGTCCCACCATGCCCCTGTCCTTCCCCCACGTGGCAGCAGGAGTCACCTTGTCCCCTTCTCTCCCTGGTGCAGCGTCCGCCAGGGACTCCGAGGACGACGAGGAGAAAGAACAACGGGTAGACTTGGTAACAGAGGAGGCTGCTCTCATGAACATCCGAGAGCAGCTCCATGCCCGAGAAAAGGTACAAACGTTCCCCAGCTGTGCTGGAACTGAGATTGTCCTGCTCCTTCCCAGCATCCTGACCCCCTGCAGAAGGTCTTGGCCCTAATTGGGACCCTTCTCCTTCATGATCTGGGACCCCCAAGATGGGGGTGTTTGTCACACACCAGCCGGGGTCTCCTCCCCTCACAGGCACTGTCCCAGTTCCTGACCCTGATTGTGGAGGAGTCGTGGGTGATTTGAATAGACAGGTCCCCACTATCCCCCATTCAGGCCTAAGTCCTGCAGCTGGTGTGGCTGGGGCAGGGAGGTCCCTGGCTAACTGGCTCTCTCTCCCCTAACCCCACTCCTGGTGGGCGCAGGACGAGGCGCAGCAGCTCGAGTTCCTGCACGCCATCTACCCCGCGTGCCTCGCTGCCCAGCAGAGAGGGGAGGACACATTGGAGCCACACTGCTCGAAGGCGGCTGTGGCGGAGAGGATTGTGGTGAGTGAGACACGGCGCCCGGCAGCTGGAGGGTGGACAGAGACATGGGAGGGGCAGGGGTCTCCCCGGGCCGAGGGTTGGGGGATGGCTGGTGCTGGAGGGCAGCTGAGGGCAGGGATTGCTGGGGCTGAAGATTGGGGAGAGGAGACGGGAGAACTAGTGGGCAGGAATTGGAGGAGTGGGAGGCAGCTGGGGGGATCCTGCTGGCTGTGTAATCTCCTCCTTGGGGAGTGTCCGTGAGGCCCGAATCTCACACGCTCCTTTGTCTCCTTTGCGTCTCACAGGAGATCATTGAGGAGCTTCCTCCTAACTCTCCACCCGACGCCGTCCTGGCCAACTCTCTCATTGCTGTGGCCAACCTCAGGTACCGAGACCCTCCTGCCCGGTTCCCCTAACCCCGGTGCTGCTCAGGCCCGTGGCTGGGAGTCACTGCCCCTCCCACTCCCAGCTCACCTCCCAAGGGGGGCTCCTCTGGCAGAGGTGGCAGGAAGGGTCACTCCCTCTCCTGGCTGCTCTGTTCTTTTCACTCCAGTCACATTGCAATGGCTTTGGGGAAAGGCTGACTCCCAGGATCAGATACAGGAGGGGCAGCAGGGTCCAGGGAACAGGCGCCATTCCTGCCCTGCCACTGTCGGTCTGGGAAACCTCGGCCTTATCATTCCCTGGCTCGGTGCCTCAGTTTCCATTCTCGCCAGCCTCTGCCTATTTCCCTGCAGTTTCACGTCCGTGTTGGTGCCAGTCCCACCCCCGCACTGCACAGTCTAATACCGGCTCCTCTCTCTTGCCAGCACCATGACACCTGCCCTGGAGCCGGAGCTGGAGACCCACCTCCTCCGAGCCACGCTGCACGCCGTGTTCACCCTGGGCACGCAGACGGACACCAACCAAGTCCAGGTAGATCAGCCAGCTGTTATCCTGCCCGAATCCTTGCTAATTGCCTGCAGTGGGATGTGAATGAGAGAGGCCAGGATATGTGTTTGGGGGTCTCACCAGTGCTTCCCAGAGACTCCTCTTCCCATCCTGTGGCAGGTGTAGCCCCAGTTTCCCTAACTCTGACCCATGGCTCTCCCTTGCTTTGCAGGATCTGCATAGGGTCATACCAGACCTCCTGGACGCCATGCTGGGGAACCTGCTGGAAAAGACCCCAGACACGGACAAGCTCCACTACATCTTGGAGGTGAGCCCGATGAGGGGGTGGGGGCAATTTTACCTTAACTCTTAGATCCATTTTCCAGTCTGTCCTCCTAGCTGGGCCCCCAGTGGCCGTCCTTGGTCAGGGCAGTCAGTGCAATGCAGGGTCAGGCCCTTCCCCCTTGAAGGATAGAGGAAGGAGCTGGGACTTCAAGCCAGAGCTCTGCCTGGTTGTGTCGAGCACTAACCACAGGGCCCCCGGCTGGCTTGGGGAGTGAGAGTCTGAACCCCTCCTGGGAGATCCAGAAGATGGTCCTCAGAGAAGAGCCACAGCCTCATTCCTAGAGAAACAGGAGGGCCCCAGAGAATCAGCCCTTGTCTCTGACGGGCCCCGAGATTCCTGGGGGGATTGTGCTCACACTCAATCCCTTCACCCAGCCAAGGACTTGAGAGCCAGGGAGGGGGGAGGGGTCTCCAATCTAGAGAGACAATGACAAGCTGTGACCTGCAGGATACAAGCATTGTCCTGGGGGCAAGAATCCCATTTTAAAGCTCTGCGGTCAATGAATCAGATATTCCACCCCCACCGCATGCAATGTCTCAGCCCCCTTGGGATGGGGGGGGGGGCATTAGCACTACACATGCACCCCCCATCAATCCTGAGCTGCCTCCTTTCCCCACAGCACATTAACTACTGGACCGTGTCCAGGGTGCCACGAGAGAGAGCCAGGGCCATCAGGAGCAGCACGGCCCTGCTCACGTCCGTCATCTCCCTCCCTGACTTTGACGTAAGTGGCCTCTGAGCCCAGCTTCCTGACTCCAGGCGTAGGGGGGCCGGCTCCAACGGGCTGGAGGATCTGCTGCTGCAGGGGCTGTGGGCTAGGAGTGATCCTCTTGGGGAGGCAGAGTCAGAGCAGAGAATGAGCCTGGCTTGAGTCAAGTTCTTCTTGTCCTGGTTAAGTGGCGACTCTTGCTTGTAAGGGGAGCAGTCTCCAGGTTCTTGCCTTCTTGTCATCCTGGAGCAGCTGGGGAAGCAAATCCTCCTGGAGGGCCCTGCCCACATCTCTGTCCTCCGGGCTCCCTTGCGGGCAGAGATAACTAAGGATTCAGCTCTAGCTCCTATCCTCTAGCATCTCCTGCAGAGGGGCTGAGGGGAAGGAGAGTCCTGGCCCAGGCAGGGACTGGGAGCTGACAGGAAAATGCTGATGGAGTCCCCTCTCCCTCTCCCTTCCATTAGAACTCAGCCGAATTCCCCAGGATGGGCCACCACGTGGCCCAGCTGGCTCTGTCCGTCAGTGACCCAGACGAGGACATCAGCCGGCAGGCCAGGGAGGGGGTTTACCGGCTCTACCAGCTCCTGCTGCGCCAGAGGGGTAAGGAACCCGGCTAGACGAGTGAGACTGGGACCCCAGCCAATTTCTCTCCGAGTGACCCCGGCTGGCGGATCAGTCTCTCTCTCTCTCTTTCTGTGTTCTCCACCACCCCCGCAGTTCTGTTGGGCTCTGCCCACCGTGCAGCCACCAATGGGATTGGAAGGACACAAGCCCTGCAACCAGAATGACCAATGTGTATGTGTCTCTCTCTTTCCCAGAGCTGACCATCCGTGAGGTCGAAGACCTTTGGTGCTGGGACTGGCACCAGGACAGCCGGCTCCTCGGCTATAAGAACACCGCCAGGGTGGGGGAGGTAAGGACACTCTGCCAGGGCATGGCACAGCTCTGCAGGCAGGTGGCTGCCTCCTGGAGCCACGCCACGGAGTTGCCGTTCTAGGCCAGGATTTGGAGCCTGGTTCGGGGCAATCTGCTGAAGCCTCACATCTGGTTGGTTTCAGGTTTTTGCCAAATTCTTCTCGGAGGGGCAGAGAAGATTCTTCCTGCAGACAGCAGTGCTGGCCATGCACGACCCCCTGCTGCGTGTCAGCCAGGCTGGGCTGCTCCTTACTTACTCCCTCCTGGGGCAAACCGAGCAGCTGATGGGGAGCAAGGTGAGCAGCTGCATTAGACTCAGGAGATTGGGGCGGGGCCCAGGCCTCATTCCCATCCTCTGGCCATTCGCCGGCCTGGCAGCAAGGCTACTGGTGGGGAATGAGAGTGAGAGCAGGTGCTCCTGGGAAGGGAGATGAATTCACCTCCATGAGCAGGAGGGAGGAGGTTGTCCCCGGAGCAGTTCCAGCCCAGCTCGTTAGCAAGGCTAATGAATGACAAGCACTGCCTCAGCACGGACTTCTGTTCTTGGGAAGGGCAGCAGAGTCCTCTACGTGCCCTCTGCGAGCCTCTCCTGTCACCTGCGCCACCACCCAGAGTTGTTCCCGTCACTGGCAGCCTGGGAGGCCAAGGACTGAGGGGTGATGGCGACTGACCGGGCAGTTCTGAGACACATGGGCGGGGGAAGCTCGTCCTGCTGCCGGCAGGGCTGGACTCGCTCTGGAGAGAATGGGAGGATTCACTCAGCAGGGGCTGCTGATCTGCCCCATTCACCAGGGCTGCCATCCTGCGGCTTCAGCCTCAGTGGCTGGGATGACTTGGGGAAAGATCTCAAGCTCCCCACATCCCACTTCACTGCTGCCAGAATCCCTCCGCCCCCCGCCCTGCTAGAGCCCCCTCCCTGCCCAACCTGGGTGGGGGTGGAGGAGAGGGGTCAGAGAACTTGAGCTGTGGATTGGAGGTGGAACAGCTGTCAGGGGCACTGGGTGGGAGGTGGCAGGAGCTCCCGCTACAAGGAGGTTGTTGGCACTGGAGGTCCCTTGAAAGGAAAACAAGACTCCATTCTGGGGGTCAGGAGGGGGACTCCATCCCTCAGAGGTGCGCGGGTGCTGGGTGGAATTGCTGCTGGTCCCAGGGGCCCTTAATTCCCCCTGATTCCACGGGGGCATCTGAGTCTCTGACAGGTCCTCGTTCCCTTGCAGCACGAGGTCGTCACGGCCAAAATAATGAAGGAACTTCACATCATCCGGCACTTGCGCCAAGTGCCGGAGGCGCTGCAGGAATTTTGCCTCCAAGGCCACCAGCAACTCCTGCTCCCTCTAAACGGGGAGTGTAGTGAGACTGAGTGGCCTCCCCCCGAGCAGGAGAGCGAGGGCCCCTCTACACGCCCCTTGGAGGGCAGAGCCTATATCGCCCCACCCCCCTTGCCTGTTGGCTGGCCACCAGGGCCTCTGGTAGACGCTGTTTCAACTGAGCGGCCTCCCTCCGAGCAGGAGAACGAGGGCCCCTCTACACACCCCTTGGATGGCAGAGCCTATATCGCCCCACCCCCCTCACCTGTTGGCTGGCCACCGGGGCCTCTGGTAGACTCTGTTGCAACTGAGCGGCCTCCCTCCGAGCGGGAGAGCGAGGGCCCCCCTACACGCCCCTTGGAGGGCGGAGCCTATATCG
>NW_027056058.1:0-6000 GCF_011386835.1 Chrysemys picta bellii
CGCCCACCCACAAGGGGGAAGGGACCTATTAACCGCCCCCTGCTGGGCTTTTTCCCCTGAATCCCGAACCTACCCAACCTAACTGAATCCCACCTCGTGAGGGTCGCCCCATCACCATTACCCAACCCACCTACTTGTACCTATGGCTGTTTGTACGCCCTGTGTGGATGATTGACCCTCACCACTTATCAACTGTCTTGATCTCACCCAGTGCTCACCCCCCCCATTGGAGACAGTCTGTATGTATTGTGTGCTGCCAACCCCAACATAACATGCCCCCCATACTCTGTATTTTCCCCCAATGATCGACAACTGACTCTTAAAATCTTTCGTGCCATTTATTTTTAAATATTCTTGATTTTATCAGTTTAATCATCTCTATTATCTGATAAACTGCTACACTGATGATATATTGCATCAGTGTATCTGCTATTCTAAACAAGAGCTACTGGAATGCATCCTTCTGCTCCTAAAACACAGCCCAAACCGCTGGCCACTACTCCAGCGTGTCACTGGGTCCCCGCCACCGCCTTGCACAAGCTCCCAGCCCCTACCACCGATTCTGCCGAGAGAGGTCCTCAGAGCGCTTCCCCGAAAAAGACCCCTGGGGTTTCCAAGCCACAGCGAACCAGCAGCTGCAGAGGAAAGAGCGAGTGTGGAAAAGACCCCCCAGATGCTGCCGCAGGAAGCTCCCGCATCCCGAGACCAGCCTGCTGGGACATCACGGAGAGGAGGAACATCCACCCCGCTCCCCAGCCACTGAGAGGTCACCCCGCCGTGGTCCTGCCGCCGGTAGACTCTCCGGCCGACCGCCCGCAGCTGCAGCCACCAGGAGACTGCCCTGCCGTACTCCTGCCGCCAGGGAAGCCCTGCGCCGATGGCCAGCTGCAGGTAGACCGCCACACCACGTGCCTATCGCGGACCGCTCGCCTACAGCTGCGGCTGCTGAGAGATGGCACCCCCGTGCCCCTGCCGCCAGAGAACCCCGCTGCCCAGCTGCTGCTCTGGATGCTGGGTAAGTGCCCCACGGAGCCCCAGGACCTACCCTGCCCCACTCCCTGCCCGCTGCCGGCCCTGCCCAGGCTGGCGTGGGACCCCTGCCCCGCTCCCCGTCTGCCGCTGGCCGAGCAGTCCGGGGAGCCCTGCGGCGCTCTCCGTCCGCTGCCGCCACCCGGGACACTGGGGGACCCCTGCCCCGCGCACTGGCCGCTGCCCCCCGGGCAGCCCGGAGATCCACGTGGCATGCTCCGGCTGCCACTGCCCGGGCCACCGGGGGACCCATGTCCCGCCCTGCAGCTGCCTCTCCCGGAGCAGTCTGGGGAGCCCCGCGGCGTGCTCCAGCCGCCGCCGCCCCTCAGGACGCCAGGCGACCCCAGCCCCGCTCCCCAGCTGCTGCTGTTTGAGCCCCATGGGGAGCCGCACCACCTGCCCCAGCCATCACTGCCTGAGCCCCTGGGGGTCTCCTGTACTGCGCCGCTGCCGCCTATGCAGCCAGGGGACCCCCATCACCTGCCCCGGCCGCCACTGCCTGAGCGGTCTGGGGCTTCCCACCCTGTGCTCCAGCCACCGATGCACACAACGTCCGTGGAGCTCCCTGATGTGCCCCAGCAGCTGAGACCCCGGCCCGCCGCCTGCCAGCTGCCACAGAGCCAGAGTGAGTCGCCCACCCGCCACTCGAGCTGCCGAGCGATCCCCGCGCAGCCCATCAGCCGTTTCAGCCACCGGGAGACTCTCCCCCCCAACCACTCCACTACTGCCCCAGCAGCTGGAGACCCCCCCCCCCCCGCGCTCCTGTTGACCCAGGCAACGAGAGACCCCCACGCTGCCCCGCAGCAGCTGCGCCCATTGACCACTCCCCCCCATGCCCCTCTGTCACCTCAGGAACTCTGCGCTGCCCCCCAGCTGCCACGAGACGTCTCCCCCGTTCTCCTGCGGTCTCCGGGCACACCCCCTGCTCACCAGCAGCTCCAGCCGCCATGAGACAGCCCCCCCCCCCCGTCCTCCAGCGGCTGCCGGACACTCCCCCTGCCCTCCAGCAGTCTCCCCCCACGCAAGCCGACTCCCCCGACCCCCAGCAGGACGCCCCTACTGGGGTCACCCACCCGACCTCCTGGAGCCCCACCCCACAGGGGACTGACGGTGACACCATCTTCCTGGCATACCCCCTCACCGCTGATGCGCTCTTCTACCTTATCTGCCTGCCGCCCCGACATTTCCACCTCCTCGGGGGAGTCACCAGGCACCTGAAGAGATGCCACGGCAAATCCGTCGCCTTCAGCTGCGCCCGCTGCAGCCTGCCCTTCGAATCCCAGAAGATGTGCAAGGCACACCAGGCCAGCTGCAAGAGATCCCGCGCAGCGGCAGCTCCGGCCTCCCGCTATCCTATGCCCCGGTCCGCTGCTCCTGCACCACGAGGTAGCCTGGTGCCCCGTCCAGCTGCTACCCTGAATCCCACCCCAGTCTCCGAGCCAGTGGCCCAGGGCCCCACCACCGAGACGTCGCCCCCCCGCAACAGGAAACGTCGACCGAACCCCTGCCGGCAGGAGACCCATCACATCTTCCCAGGTCACCTGGAAGCTCTCTGAGCTGAGGCGCCTCAGTGCCCTCCCGACGCTCAACCAGCGCGACCCCATCGCCCGAAGGGGCAGTGCCCTACCACGTGTGGCCGCCCAAAACTCTGCCCCCGGTAGAACCGATGCCCGTGGGGTGGTCTGTGAGCCAGCACCAAACACAAGAAGAGCCGACGCGACCCCGCAACCCGTACCGCAAACCCCACCCGCTGAGGCTACGGGGCCCACCCCCCAGATCACTCCACAAACTGCTAGTGCCAGGGAAGCCAGTACTACGGCCAGACCACAGCGCCAGCCCCCCCCCCCCCCCCCAAATCGCCAGACGGTCCACTACGGCCCCAGGCGCCACCAGGCCAATCCCCACCGCCAGAAGGTCGCATGCTCCCACAGCGACCCGTCGGTCAATACCCGCACACTGAGGTCATGCCACCACCCACGCCCCCACCGACCCGATCCGGACCCCACCAACGGCTGACAACAACACCTCTCCACCGGCAACTACGCCCCAGGACCCAGAGGAAAGGTCTCCCGATCCACAAGCGGGACATCCCGTCGACCATGCAGCCAACCTGCCGCCCGCGCCGACAGAGGGGCCCGAGGACCAGCGACCGGCAGCTAGACCGGCCACGCCCTGGCAGGCCACTTGGATCGGGGAACTCCCAACAGCTGCCTCCTTTGCGGAATTCGACTCGCTCGTCAACAGGCTCACCCATGAGCTGGCCGCAGAAATCGCTTTCCGGAGAACGCCGAACCAGGAGACCACCCGGCCTGCCCCCAGACGGCCCACCCCTCACCGTGACACCAACACGAGGGGAGCTAGACGGAGGAACGCCGGCCGCCGCTATGACCCGGCAGCGGCCTCGAGGATCCAGAAGCTATACCGGACTAACCGCCTCAAGGCCGTGAGAGAGGTCCTCGACGGGCCCCCGTCCTACTGCACGATTCCGCCCCAACGCCTCCACAACTACTTCCACGGAGTGTTCGGCGGCGTGCCCAGGAACGACGTGCCGCGCCCGGAGTGCCTCCACCCCCTGCCTCGCATTTCAGACTCCGATGGCCTGGAGGCCGACTTCACCCCCAAAGAGGTGATGGCCAGGCTCTCCAGAACTAAGAACACAGCGCCCGGAAAAGACAGCATCCTCTACGGCCTCCTAAAAAAGCGTGACCCTGGCTGCCTTGTGCTCTCCAGCATCTTCAACCTCTGCAAGCAATTCGGCCAAACCCCCACCTCCTGGAAGAAGGCCATGACCGTCCTTATACACAAGAAAGGAGAGCGCGACGACCCCAGCAACTGGAGACCCATCTCCCTTTGCTCCACGATGTATAAACTATACGCCAGCTGCCTGGCAGCCAGGATCACGGAGTGGGCGACGTCCGGAGGAGCCATCAGCCCTGCCCAGAAGGGCTTCATGCCGTCGGAGGGGTGCTACGAGCACAACTTCCTGCTCCAAACTGTCATCCAGACAGCCAGACGGGCGCGGAAGCAATGTGCGATAGCATGGCTCGACCTGGCCAATGCCTTCGGGTCCATTCCCCACCACCACATCTTCAACACACTCCGGGAGTTCGGGATGCCGGAGACCTTCCTTCGCCTCGTCCGAGAGCTGTATGAGGGCTGCAGCACCACCATCCGCTCGGTAGAAGGGGAAACCACCGAGATACCAATCTACAGCGGCGTGAAGCAGGGCTGCCCCCTCAGCCCGATTGTCTTCAACCTCGCCATGGAACCACTCCTGCAGGCGATCTCCGACGGCTTCGACCTGCATGGCGAGAGGGCGAACGTCTTTGCCTACGCGGATGACCTGGTCCTGATCGCAGATGACCACGAGAGGCTCCAGGGCATGCTCGATACCCTTGGGAGAGTTGCGGACTGGGCGGGACTCCGCTTCAACGCCAAGAAGTGCGCGTCCCTCCACGTCGACGGGAGCATAAGGGACTCTGTACTGGCGACGGAATTCCTCATTCAGGGCGAGCCAGTCATCCCCCTAGCAGAGGGGCAGGCGTACCAGCACCTCGGGATGCCGACAGGCTTCCGCGTCCAGCAGACCCCCGAGGACACCATCCAGGAGATCCTGCAAGACGCCACCAAGATCGACGCATCCCTGCTGGCCCCACGGCAGAAAATCAACGCCCTCAACACCTTCCTGATCCCCTGCATCGCCTTCGTCTTGAGAGGATCCTCCGTGGCAAAGGTGCCTCTCAACAGGGCGGACAACACCATCCAGCAGCTGGTCAAGAGCTGGCTGTCCCTGCCCCAGAGAGCCAGCAACAAGCTCATCTACATCACGCACAGTGGCACCAACGTCCCCCGCATGGGAGACCTGTGCGACATCGCAGTCATCACGCACGCCTTCTGCCTCCTGACGTGCCCTGATGCCAAGGTGAGGACCGTCGCGATGACTGCCCTGCGCGCCATTGTTGAGAAACGAATCGGCAGACCTCCCTCTGACTGAGAGGTGACCACCTTCCTGAGCGGCTCCTTACACGGCGAGTTCGCCCGGGACGGAGGTGACATCGCCTCGCTGTGGTCCCGCGCCCGCAATGCCACATGCTGACTGGGGAAACGACTGGGCTGTCTCTGGGTATGGAATGAGGAACGACGGGAGCTGGGATACTGGTGCCACGGATCGAATCAGAGGACAACTTCATCACCACCCCCGGAGCCAGAGGCATGCTAGAGAGATCCCTGAAGGCCACCGTCCACGTGCTCTACGTGGACACCGTGAAGAAAAAAAAAAAAAAAAAAAAAAAACAGACCAGGGTAAGGCCTTCGAGGTGACCAGTAAGTGGGACTCCAGCAACCACTTCCTCCCCATGGGCAGCTTCACCCGGTTCGCCGACTGGCGGTTCATACACCGTCCCGGCTGAATTGCGTCCCCCTCAATGGAGCTGTCCGCCACGGGAACCGGGATAAGCGCTGCAGGAAGTGCAGGTACGTCACCGAAACCCTGCCCAAAGTCCTATGCAGTTGCAAGCCCCACGCCAGAGCCTGGCAACTGCGACACAACGCTGTCCAGGACCGCCTGGTAAAGGCCATCGACCCGCGCCTGGGAGAAGTCACCGTTAACCGCTCCGTCCCCGGCACCGACAGCCCGCTGCGCCCAGACATAGTCATCACGGACGAGGTTGGAAAAAAGGTCATCCTGGTCGACATAACAATCCCGTTTGAGAACAGGACCCCAGCCTTCCGTGAAGCCCGAGCCCGCAAGCTTGAAAAATATGCCCCCCTGGCTGACACCCTGCAGTCAAAGGGCTACGAGGTACACAGACCCTCTGCTTGTCAGGGCCCTGGGTGCCTGGGACCCATGCAACGAGCGAGTGCTGAGGATCTGTGGGGTGGGCCGTCACTACGCACGGCTCACGAGACACCTAATGATCTGCACGGAACACATCACTGGCCACCGCCAATTAGACCTCGCCCACCTGCAAG
>NW_027056059.1:0-6000 GCF_011386835.1 Chrysemys picta bellii
TTGGAACCCAATTAACATCAAATAAATGCAGATATTAATGATGTTCATAGTACAGGAATCTTGGCATTTAGCCATGAAGGCAATATGGTAGTGTGCCTTAGTTTCCCTTCTCATACAGTACATTAGGTCTGGAATGTCTTTTCTCCTGTGAAAAGTTCCAATACTGTTTACAGGCATCAACTGTGAAACATTAGTATAGCAAGGCCTTTTAACATAAAGTGTGTTCTCATGTATTCCTTTTAACATGTTCAAGGGATTTTCCAACAGATTAGGAACATTGTACATTCTTACAGTTCTTGGTAATAGCAACACATCAGTTACAAAATTACCCTTAGCATTAACAACAAATCCATTGCAAGTATCCATCTACAATCATGGTTGTCATGCCACACCTTTGGCTCAATACCATTGGAGTTTGGGCATTTTAGGGTTAACCTGTGGCTTTCCTTTGCAAAATTCAGTTTTCTCTTTCCTCCTTGTCCTGCAGGATCACACCCTGATTTTTCTTGCTTAACTAGGGTTACCATATCTAACAAATAAAAAAAGAGGACCCTCCACGGGCCCTGGCCCCGCCCATTTCCCCACCCCTAGCCCCGCCCCAACTCCGCCCCTTCCCACCCTAACTCCGCCCCCTCCTCCCTCCCACTCCCAGCCACACAGAAAGGGCTGCCCGAGTGCTACCGGCTTCACGGTTTGCCGGGCAGCCCGCAGACCCTGCGCCCCCGGCCGGCGCTTCCCCAGCGCAGCTGGAGCCCGGGAGGGGAAGCGCCCAGCTGGGGGCGCAGGGTCTGGAGGCTGCCCGGCAAACCGTGAAGCCGGTAGCACTCGGGCTTTGGGCAGCCTCCTTGCCTCCGGACCCTGCGCCCCCAGCCGGGCACTTCCCCTCCCGGGCTCCGGCGGCGCAGGGTCCGGAGGCATGGGGGCTGCCCGAAGCCGGTAGCGCTCGGCTCTTAAACAGAGCCGAAGAGTCAGGGAAGGAGCAGAGCTGCCATTTTCCCGGACATGTTCGGCTTTTTGGCAATTCCCCCCGGACGGGGGTTTGAGTGCCGAAAAGCCGGACATGTCCGGGAAAAAGAGGACGTATGGTAACCCTACTATAGCCTTATTAGCCTAATTGTTAATCTGGCCCTGGGCCTGTCTGGAGAGAGGGTAGAGGCGATGGCCGAAGGAATATCATTGGCTGTTCCTATCTCCTGCATGTAGAGTTTGATGAGACAAGCCCATGATGGACTCTCACAGAGATGCTGATGATTAGGATTCCTTTGAAGATGGGATTTATAGCTCCATGGCCTGGGGGGGCGGTCCCTGAGAATTAAAAACCCCTTCTTTCAGATGCTGTGAGTAGAATAGCTCCATGGGTATGATGCTGAGCCAGAGGGTGGAGCTGTGGAGGCCCAGAGGGGTATTTAGAGGAGTCTGGACAGGATGTGCCTGACTCTGTTTTAGGCCACTGTTGTAGCACTGGACTTCACGGCTGCCTCCCACCTGCAGGACACAATGCAGATGCTGGGCCAATCTGGGAGGCCGGGAGCCCTAAGCCTGTGCCCAGGCCACACTCACATCAGCAAAGTAATAAGGATGCTGAGCATTTCTGCAGCACATTAACCTGTCCAATGCTGGGCTTTGGAAGGATGAAATCAACATACAGATTTCACAGAGCAGGGGGTGTTGTTTAGGGTTCGCTGTGAATAGGGCTGTGATTTTGTAACAGAGATCATGCAAATTGTGAATTTAAAGTCTGTGAAACTGAATAGCACTGTGGCCTGACTTGTGGAATCACAGCACCACTCAGGTTTGGCCCATCTGCCCCCTTCCACCTCACCTTTCAGCACCCTCTGGCCACTGCAATTAAATCGGGGTGAAAAAATGTCAACAGCAAGAGAGATGGTTCTCTTCGTACAAAGATGTTTTGTGAGAGGACAGATGTGGACTCAAGGATGACAACCTCGTGATGTACAACATGGTGTTTCAGAATTGTGGATGACGAACTCTAAGTACTCAGTGGGAGATGACAAATGCAAGGCTGGCTGAGACAGTGGAAGAGGGAGCTGCACACAAGGTGAAATAAAGGGGTGTGATTTTTCCCTTCTCTTGATCCTCTGATTATGATGTAAATGCAAATCCAACCTGGTAGGGCTGGAATGAGGAGCCAGGAGTTAAGATGAAGCCCACAGTTCATTTACATTCCCTGGTTTGTCCCTATGGTATTTGGCTGCCCCTGTCTCCCAGGTTACTCACTGGAAAGTGTAGGGTTTGGTTGTTCCCCTGGGATCTTTGGGTGTGTATGTAACCCACACACAGGGGTGAAAGTAACTTAAAGGACTTATCGGTGCGCTGGAGTCCTGAGCAGGAGGGGCGGGACCTCAATTGGAAGGGGCGGGGCATCAACCGGAACGGTGGGACCTTTAAATCCCCAGGTCCTTTAAATCAGATTTAAAGGTCCTGGGGCTACGGCTGCGGGAGCGGCGGCTGGGAGCCCTGGGCCCTTTAAATCACCACTGGAGCCCCATGGTAGCGGTAGCTGCAGTGGTGGCCGGGAGCCCCGGGGCTCTGGCAGCGATTTAAAGGGCCTGGGGCTCCAGGCCACTGCCACTACCCCGGGGCTCCGGTGGCGGGGCTCTGATGGCAATTTAAAGAGCCAGTGGCTCCACTGTGGTAGCGGCGGCCGGGAGCCCCTGGCCCTTTAAATCACCGCTGCTGCTACCTCGGGGTTCCAACCGCGGGGCTCTGGTGGCAATTTAAAGGGCCCAGGGCTCCGGCCGCCGCTACCGCAGTGGAGCCACCGGCCCTTTAAATCACCGCCGCTACCCCGGGGCTCCGGCAGCGGGGATCTGATTTAAAGGGCCCGGGGCGCCGGCCACTGCCGGGAGCCCTGGACCCTTTAAATCACTGGCCTGGGGAAGCTGCCCCCTGCCAGTACGGTCGGCTGCGTACCGGCTCTTGCTGGTACACCTTACCGGACCATATCGGCTTACTTTTACCTCTGCCCGTACACCTCCTGGGTGTGGTGCTCCATCCCATCTAGTGACACCGAGACCACTTAGAGATTAATGAGTTTGCTACAGCCTTAGCTAAGGGCCATGTGGCTTTTAGTTCATGCAGTAGAGGCTCATGCATTTAGCTCCAGAGATCCTTGGTTCGATCCCTCCCACTGACGACCTGGGTCTGTCAGCATTACACACACACCTACTTGGGGGAGAGGTGTGTGATTTCTGCTTAGTGACGTTCATTTCCTCTTTCATTTCAGCTCGTGGTTACAGACTTGCTCCCCTGCCCACATTGCTGCAGCTCGGACCATTCCATGCAGCACGTCTCATTCACATAATCAAGTGATCTCCAACAACATCACCTGCCAGACACAGCTTCAGTGGTCAGTTGGTCACAAGCCCGATACCGCCTCCTCGCTTGCCCATGCTACCGAAAGTAGAATCAAAACATGTTTTAAGGCAGGATTTAACACCAGGAGACACAGCACTGCATCCACACCATGATGTTTTGGGGCATCAAGTGACATTACTATGGTCAGAAAGGATTCACCCACTTGGGTGGGGAGCACTGTGCCATCAGCCAGGGAGTTCGGGGTTGTGGCAGGGTCTGGGTCCCTACACCCTGCCTGACTCTCTGCTCCTGGCCTCACACTGTGGAGGGGTCTCTGGGCAGAGGGTGCTGGGCATAGGGGTTGGGGGGGGTTAGGTGGAGGGCATTGTGGCTCTCGACCTGTGGCCCAGGTAACACTTTGTGGGCCGCATATGTGGCCCACAATGATAAATAGGTTAAGAACCACTACTTTAACTAAAGCTATTTCTACTCAGAAGTAGAGATATTATTTACTCACCAACAGAAGTAGCACTGTGCAAAGTCATTTATTAGCAAAGCCCAAGATAGGGCTAGGGAAGGAAATTCCATACCAAATCACTGCTTTTCACACTGTTGTCTGCTTCATACATAAGCCTTGTGCAGCATTTATAGATCTTAAGTATGCATGTGGTCTGGGAAATCAGAATATATTGCAAATTAAGTACTTCAGGTATCTGAGCCAGGTTTAATAAAGTGTTGGCAGTACATGGTCGAGTGACTGGTTAAAAGTCATATCTATTTCCAACAAGTACTAGGCAAGGTTAGAATCAAAGAACCATCGGGTTAGACGGGACCGCAAAGGTCATCTAGTCTAACCCCTTGCCAAGATGCAGGATTTGTTGTGTCTAAACCATTCAAGACAGATGACTATTCAGCCTTCTTTTGAAAACTTCCAGGGAAGGAGATTCCATATCCTTGCACCATTATTTGAAGATATAGTTGGACAGATAACCTGGACACTACAAGCAGTATGCATCCCATGGCATTTAATACACTCCTGTCCCCTATTTTAGGCGTATGCCCTCAATCGCTTATGCAACTGGTTTCCTTATTTCTAGGGCCCCACCAAATTCACGGTCCATTTTGGTCAATTTCACGCTTATAGGTTTTTAAAAATAGTAAATTTCATGATTTCAGCTATTGACTCTCTCTTTAGAATTCCACCACTAGGAAGGAAAAGTTGGGGGGGAGGTTCTCCTGGCATAAGGAGCCACTCCCTCTGCTAAATATTCCTCATCTGACAGAAGGATGCCTTGGGGGTTATTGTTCAGTGCATCAGATTGTGCAACAAATATCAGATTTAATACCATTAAAAACAAAGCCAATAGCAGCCCCTCCCTTCTCACAAGGTCTTCAGTTCCCTTTGCTCACCCTCTCAGAACACTGTGCTGGACTCTCTGTTTCTCCAGCAGTGGCCTTTCATAGATAGGTTTCCCAAATGGTGCTGCCTTTCTTCCTATAGTTAGAAGAGGAATATGTTTAAATGGGCAAACAAAAGAAATTAGAGATTCCCCACTCCTTCACCTCCTACTCTGTGTAAGCACATACAGACCCAAGCCAGGGGTCTTATCAGAAGGTAATGGAGGTGATTTGCTAAAATATTGGCAGCATGTAATGGACTAAGATATAACAGCTGTAACTTTGTTGGTGCTGATGTCTGCATATATGAGTTTCCGTATCAAGCCATGACTGATACAGCTTGCTGTGACGCCAGCTCCATACCATGGAGAGAAAAGAAATCTCTCTTAGAGCCAATCTTCCAGCTGACCAGACGCACAGAAAAAGGTGGTGCTGGAGCCATGTCATCAGCTTCAGACAAGGTGGGTATGAAGAAGAGCTCTATGTAAGCTCGAAGGCTTGCCTCTCTCCCCAACAGAAGTTGGTCCAATAAAAGATATCACCTACCCTATCTTGTCTCATAAAGAGAAAGGGCTTTTCCAAGGAGATTTTATGAAGCCGAAGCACAAACTCAGTCACTCAGGAAGTGCTTCTTTCAGCCCACTCAACTTATTAAAACAGAAGAGATTTGCCCAGCAAAACCAATTCTAGTGTGTGTGAGAAAGAGCATGCACAAGCAAGAGCTTTTCCTGCCTGCCTACTAGCCAGTTTCCCCTTTCTCACATAGAAGGCTTTTGTCAGTAGAGTGTACCCCATCTTATGAGGGATCAAGTAATTCACCCTAGCCGGGAAATCAGGTAATTCACGCCTTCACTGCTCCATTACTTCACTGAGGGCAGGCTGGTGTAATTTTCACTGCTGTGAGAGGATTAAATAGACCCTTTCCTTGCCGAGCACTGGCGTCTATATATCTCCTAGCCCGACACAGGCCTTTGGCATATAGAAAGCTGACCACATCTGCAAACAATATGCTTCCATTTTGACACTCAAAGGGGGGTAATAAACATTTTAAAAAAATCTTAAAGTGCCTCGTACCCTTGCCTAGCTGCTCAAAGTGTTGAAGTTCAGATTCAATAATGCTGTATGTTTTAAAATGCTGTAAGAGTCCATAAGAAATTCCATCCTCAAAACACTAAAAAGCAGAGAAATTGGATGGGTTTGTGAAACACATAAGAAGAGAGAAAACACTGATTTTGAAGCGAACTTTGTTGTACATGTGAGTTGACATTCTACATTGGCCTGAAT
>NW_027056060.1:0-6000 GCF_011386835.1 Chrysemys picta bellii
ATCTAGATCTGTTTAATTACCAGGCATGCATAATGTAAATGTAATGTACTAGTAAACAACAAGATATAGTTTGGCAAAAACAATACAATTAACATCTCCTTTGATCTCTATTAACACACAAGTGAATTGGCTGAATATTTACTAATACATTTAACCCCTTTGATAGTCACACCCAAGTGAATGGGCCTATGGCTCTGGCCTGAGCTTGTTTGTCAGCCTCACATCTGCCACCAGGAGTTATGTGAGCCCTTCACACCAGAGTCCCGCATTCTCCCCCCATGCCATGGGCTGTGTGCATGTCCCTATTCTCCCATCTATACATCCCCATTCCCTCTTCCATCCCTCCTCCATATTGTTTTTTTTCTGGGAGATCAGTCATTCAGGTGGCCAACATCTTACACTCCACTGGGAGGATGGGCAGAGCTGAGCTGGGGGTGTTGTTATGCTGGAGGCATTAATCCAGCCATCAGCTGGTTCTTTGATCTGTTGGCAACTGCAGAGGGGCTTGAAGATGTGGCTCTGCTAAATGGATGCCAGGAGCTTCATGTGTCCCCCATTTTGCCCATTGTGGTTTACTGATTTCTTCTAAACTCAAAAGGGTTCTGGCCACTTCACTGCCTGGAATTCTGGAATTGATCAGATGAGACATTGAAAAATTATCCCATTACAGACAGAGAGACAGACAGAGAAATGGCACCAAGCGGGGTGTAAGGGCGTTGCATGTCTGGCCAAAAGTGACATTTCTAGGCTTTTTTTATCCCTTGGATGGGGCAGCATCCGCCACTTCCCTTCCTCACCCATCCCCCCATCCCCACAGCACCCCTATGCAGAGGGTGGCCGGCAATCGCAGGGGGAGTAGCCAATAGCACCAGGGCGCCTCAGCCTTACTGCCCTCGGTGAGGGGGATGTGCGGGGCAGAAAGCAGGGCAGATGGAAAGACCATTCTCAGGGATGGGATGGGATGGGTTTATGGGGATTCCCTTTGAATCATCAGGGTCTGTTGGGTTTGCTGCGTGCATCCCTCCCTTCCCCATTATGTTATGCTGCAAACCTCCCTTGTTGTTGTTTCTGAAGTGCTTTTTCCCTCCCATGTGTTTTCCCATGGAAGGTGAGAATCAGGGCCAGGCTGTTTGGTGTCAGATTAGCCGCAAAAGTGCAGGTTATTTGTCCTAACCACTGCACCAGCAAAATGCAGTGGTGAGGACAAATTTGGGATTTTGGTCATTTGCTCCTTAAGACAAAGATGCAGAAACTCCACATATGGGTCTTTCCCTCATTTTTAATTTTGCCATAAATTCTATCTGATGTGAAATGTGAAAAAGCATTGCTTCTTTATCTGTTTGGAAGCTGCAACCTGTGTCTTATATTAAAAGAGAAACAACATTTCATATTTAGAAGATATGGGATTTTTTTCACATGCCACATTTAAAGAAAATTCACTGCTGTAACTTTCCGCTCACAACAGAGTTTCTCAGCCTGTTTTTTACTTCAATGTAAAGGCTTCCTTTAGGCTCTCCAGGGCCTGCTCTTTGGTTATTTTACCCCAGTCCTCAGGGAGATTGGCAGGGAGAGCATCAAACTCCTTAGCAAACTGGTGATTGAATTCCTTGAAAACAAACTTCCAGTAATCGGAAGCCGTGATGCTGGGATCTGGCTGGATGCGCCAGTCCGGAAAATATTTCTGATAATCTTTATAAGGATGAAACTCCCCTTTTGTCTCTGTACAGCTGAATGTGTTATTGGAAGCCACAGAAGAGGAGCATATATCATAGGCAAGTCTCCTTGTTATATTCTCCTGGCTTTCCCCTAATCCTCTAGGCCGATGCACTGCTACAAAATGCTCCTCATGTGCAAGGGCTCCTGCTTCACAGGGGACTTTACAGAATGGACACTGCTTCCCACAGCCAAACACTCGCTTGAAGATCTCATCCTGGGGCTTCACTGCAAGTTTTGAGAGTTTTGACTCAATTTCCAGATTTTCAAAGGTGGATAAAACTTGTTTTTCCAGATCAGGAATAAACTGTTCTATAAAAGCTGAAAATTGGTCTGCACTTGCTGTGTTTTTAAACAGTATCACTTCTAAGCTGTCCTTGGGAATGACTAGATCCTGCTGCAGCTTTTCACAAAAGTTGTCTAAAAAGGCAGAGACTGTCTTAGTCTTCAAATCTTTGGAGTTTTTCAGAACATCACTGAGTTTATTAATTACTGGGGAGAAAATTCTTTTCTCCAAATCTCCCAGACTTGCCTTCTCTCTGTAGCGTGTTAACACGTGTCTCTGTATCCAGGTTTTGATAAAATATACATAATTCCTTGTGTATTGCACATAATTGTTAAAGTCATTTTCTTCCAACAGCTGCTCTAGAACAAAGAATTGGAAGAAGTTTTGGGTGCTGTATTCAACAGACCGTTCACTGCTGAGAATGTCATCCACGATTTCTGTCCCAAGTCTCTTGTTCACATAGTCCACCAGGGCAGGTCTGAGACACTGATCACAGAAATTCCCGGCCCTGTCTTGACACTCATCCTTCTCTAAGTACAGAGCTTTGAACGTGGAGAGATACTGAGGTTCCAGTTTCCCCAGACGTTGCAGAGGATCATTTTCTGTAATGAATTCTTCATGCATCTTCTGAAATGCCCGAGCTGCATCCCCCAAAATGTGAAGCTTCAGGTCAACTTCAAAGCAAGCGGTGAGGTGAAGGTTTTGAACATTCGCCTGCTGAAGCTGCTCATTAATCATCCGCAACAACTCTCTGCAATAAGTTTCATCGTAATCTGCTTTACAATGTACCTTTTTTTCAGTGTAACTATTGCACTCATCTATTAAGGATGTAGCAAGAGCCTCTGTTTTATGCCAGCGTTCCTGTGTAAAGTATTCTTTCACAGCTGACACTGATATTTTGAACTTTAAGTATTCATTTTTCATTTTGAAATTTTGTGTTTTATAAGTAGGCAAGCTTCTCGCACCCTCTAACATCCGCCATGCTGCACTCCCCTTATTCTCTAGGTCTCTTCTCAAATGTAACTTCATTTCTTTATATATGATGCGTTTCTGTAAAGGAATGAGTGATAATTCTAACAGTGTTTCTCTCCACATGGTTTCAAATTCTTTCTCCTGTTCATCATTATTTAGCTTGCATTTGCTTTTCCTGCAATGGTTCAGAAGCCTGTCAACTTTCTCTTCAATTTTTCTCTTGTACTGTGACAGGACAGCATCTGTTTTATGTCGGCCCTTTCTAATTTCAATTGCTTCTTCCAACTTGCCGAATGAATAACTCACCAGTTCATTCCTCAGACCATTTGCACTTCTCCTAAAATCCTCTTTGTACTTTTCTATCAGGTGCAGATTTTCTGCTCTACTTTCAAAATATTGTTTTAAATTATCCAAAATCTTCTCTGCTTCTTGTCTCAGTTTGTTCTGTGCCTCATTCTTTAGTTTGGTTAAAACATTGGTGTCTAGTTTATCTGGTGGCTGATTTTGGATGAAAGTTTCCTTTTCAGATACCCAGAGATGCATCATCTTGCGGAAACCCCATTCCCATTCTGCATAATTTACAGACAACTGGTTATAGGCTTCAGCAACAAGACTGTTTCTAAAGCTGAAGATAAAGTTTTCATGTTTTACAGCATTCCACATGCTCTTCACCCATTCAAGAAATTGGGGAATGTCCTTGGGGGATCTGTTTTGTGAACAGCCTTTCAGAAATTCAAACAAATATTTCTTTAATTCATAAACCTTTTCACTGTATCCCATATTCACGGGAGCCATGGGAGGGACTCCATGCCACAGAGCAGGAATGTACCAATTGTGTTTTTCCAGATCATAGTCCATGATATCAGAAAATGTCATCTCCCTGCCTTTCTTTTCCATGTTTGCTGCAGCTTTGGTCATTTCATCCATCTGCTCCAGGAGGTGTTTCCTGTCCCTCATGTTTTGTTCATGCGCAGACACATCACTGACGTTCTGATGCACAAACTGGCAGTTGGCTTTTTGCCCTATTTCCTCCATTCTGAGGAATGCATGGACCACAATTTGCAGAATATCCTTCATTTCGGTGGCGTTCTCCATGGCCATGTTAATGATCGTTATGTCACTGAGTCCAATCACCAGGGTGGCCAGCTCATTGTCATGTTGATAACTGTCCTCCAGCTTGGCCAGTTCAGGGGCTTTAAAGCCTTCTGTGTCTATCACCAGGATGAAATCACAGCCAGCTCCTGCTGAAAGTTGTCTGCCACTTTAATGAGTGTCATGAAGGCTCCTCGCGTACATCGGCCACTGCTCACTGCAAACTGCAGGCCGAACATGGTGTTGAGGAGGGTGGATTTCCCAGTGCTCTGCACTCCCAGCACCGTTAGAACCAACATTCTGGACCTTCCCCCCAGCTTGGCATGGAGCTCAGTCAGAACATCTGTCACCCACTGCAGTGGGATGTTGGAGGCATCTCCATCAATCAGCTCCATGGGAAACCCTTCCAGCATCAGGTCAACTGCTATACCTGGGAGATGGACGAATAGCCTTTGGCTTTCTGCCATTTTACCTTCCTTCACCATTGTGTGTTCAGCCTCATAGAACTGCCCCAACTCACGCATGAAATGCTCCACCCCTAAGGAACTGGCAGAGATTAGTTTATCGTGTTCTGCAAACATTTTGGGGTCATCTTTTGAGTTTTTGCATTTCTCTTTATATTGATCCCGTAGTTTAAAAATATTCTCCCGAGCAATGTGATCCAGGTCAAACTTCATCCATTTCAGGAAGTAATGTTTCTCCTCGGGAGGCAGCAGGCCTAGTCCAGTAATAAATGCAATCAAACCATCAGTCAGGTCATGTGTATTCTGCTGGACACGTAACTCTAATAATTTCTTTTTCAGTTGAGACTTATATTTCTCAAGAGGGATGTTTCCTTGCTTTCTCATTCGGCACAGCTCTTTTTCCACTTCAGCCAAGTTTTTCCATGGCTCCCCTTGGAGTCTCAGTTTTTCCTTCTTGTACTTTGCCACATCTTTTATGTGTACAGTGGTTTCCTTGGCATATTTATGGGCACTCTGACATTTCTTATTATCCTCATCTACCTGGATGCCTAATTGACGTCCGGTCTCAGCCATGGCTTCTATACTCACTCTCTTGGGAGAAGACTTCATTACAGCTGCTATTGCAGACTGCAGAGCTTTTACATATGCTGCCTGATTTGTGGCACATCTTTTCTGCAGCACATGTGAGTTGTTCAGTTTCAGCCCTGGGGCCAACTTGTTCAGGAATCCCAGTGTTTCCTTGGACGTCACAGCCTGATTATTAAAGATGAAGTAGTATTTAGTGGCTGATCCCTGCAGAGATGATAACAGTGCGTATTCTCTCTCACTGATACTCTCAGTAACAATGAACACTGCTGAGGAGATCTCTGTTAAAAAACTGAACTGCAGCCAGTGGGTCTCAATGTCTCCGCGCAAGTTTGTAACCGCAAGGGGCTCTGGGAAAAGATCTGAATTCTCCCTCCCCCCAGGGAAATACCAGGAAATCTCAACCAGCCCATCTGCGATTTCCCGAGGGACATTCCCAGACTCCATGTCCCGATGGATGAAGAAATCGTGGTGCTGCTGGGAGAGGCTGAGAACCTCATTGAGGAGTTTGGACTTGGAGAAGCTGCAGCTCCCCATCCGCACAAAGGAAATGGTTGGCATTGCTGTGAACACCAGGCTCTCCTCCCTGAACCCTCTGCTCTCTGCCAGGGAGTGCGGCCTCCACTTCCTCACAATGTCCCTCATGGCCCACAGCATTAGGGTGCACTTGGGGGTGTCGAGGGCAGGTAGCAGCAGAGGGAGGGCAAACTGGCACATGGACATTTTGGACAGGATTTCCTGCTGCAGGAAACTGTCTGAGCAAAGAAGAACGGCACAGAGAACATCGAGGGGGTTTAGTGAATCACTGGTGTCTGTGTCACTGAGAAAAAAAAAATCTTCATGAATACCCAGCTCCTCTTTGTCCATAATGAGTGTTGGATCACCAGG
>NW_027056061.1:0-6000 GCF_011386835.1 Chrysemys picta bellii
CGGCAACAGAGATTCTCAATAGACGAGACAGGGTAATAAGACCAGTAAAACGGTTGACTTATGATGCACCTGGGGTAACTAGTGAGGAACCAATATGTTTAGCACACAGGCTTGTGGAAGCTAAAGTGGGCTATCTGAGGCCCTTTGGAGGGAACCAGTGAGTTGTTATAATAGGGAGTGTGATTTGTCGGGACGACAAATTTTCGGCTGGGGGGAGGATGTAAGCAGAGTCAGGATGAGCTCTACCCTGACATCTGGTGGTGAATTATGGCGAGTGTGGAAAAGAACTCCAGGGGCTGATCTTGTTTGCATAGGCACACCCACTCGCCTGGCATGAAACCACAGCAACTCAAAGTGGTTACTTTGGCTGGTGTGGGATCCCCAGTTTCTCTGTTATTGGGGCAGGAAGAATAAAGTTTTGTTACCCTGATTCTGTGAATCAAGGCCAGTGGAACTGTTGTATGACAGAAGGACTGAGTGAGTCATTCACCATTACCTAAGTAGCATTTGCTTGTCAAGGGGCATGGGTTACAAAACCCAGTGAATGGAGAGAGGATGGGGACAGGTATTTGTACCTGATGGTATGGCCCCCTCCCCGAGGGGTTGAAACACCAATTGCACTGCCTCCTCTCTCCACTGTTGAATGTCAGAGCTAACTTTGATTCCCTTAGGAGTCTAGTTACAGACTGCTGAGCTGAGTTCACTTTGGGCCAATAGTGCACCAGCACTGGGGCTCCCCTCACTAAGAGCTGAAATCACAAAAGAGCTAAAGCTATTTAAGAGCTGAGATCACTGAGGCTGTGTTAACTAGTGGGGGAGCCTGAAGCTATTATTGCTAAGCTAGCTTAGCGGAGCGGAGCGGCTCACAGGTCGGTGAGTGGAGCGGCTGGAGGAGCAGCTAGCAGAGCAGAGCCTTGTGGGAGCGGCCCAAGGGACGGCTGGAGCGGAGCGGCACGGCTCACAGGTCGGTGAGCGGAGCGGAGCGGAGCAGCTGCCAGAGCAGTTCGTGGGACGGCAGGAGTGGGACTGTGGGTGGAGTGGAGCAGTTCGTGGTGAAGGCTGTGGTGGAACCCCACGGAGAAGCAGCCGGTTGGCCTCGGATCACGTAAGGTGCCCCTTAACACCCTGCTCACCCCCCCCCTTTGAACTTTGGGGCTGCACTGATCATGGACAGAGACTTTGGGGGGTTGTCGGACTTTTGGGACTTTTGTGATTCTTGGGTTGCTGGTTTCAAGAACCAACGGGAGAGGACACGGCCCAATTTGCTGGGGTGGGTCTTCGCTCATGGTTTGGTCTAAGAACTCTAGTTGTGGTGTTTTTTCCAATTTAATGCTGATGTTGTTTACCTCATGTTATTAAACATTTTCTGTTACACTCAGACTCCGTGCTTGCGAGAGGGGAAGTATTGCCTCTTAGAGGCGCCCAGGGGGTGGTATGTAATTGTCCCAGGTCACTGGGTGGGGGCTCGAGCCGGTTTTGCATTGTGTTATTGAAACGGAACCCCTAGATACAGAACCCGGCCCTTGTTGCTGCCAACTTAGATGTGCAGAAGGGTTATATATATATATATATATATATATATATATATATATATATATATATAATTTCACAATTATTATGATGACCGGGGGTCACTAGCTCTCAGAAGAGACCTCATGTGCCACCTTTGTTGAACTGATGATGATGTTGATGGAGTCTCTCATCGAGTTTGACAGATGAGCTACAGTCACATATTGTGGGTCCTGAGATGAGACCAAAGGCCATTTTGGACCTGTGGCCCTGTCTACAAGAGGAAAAACAATTGTAAATGAATGGGAGCTACTTTTAGCTTTACGCCTCGCATGTCTCTCCTTCACTGCAGCATTCTCTGAGCTCTCAAAGCCTTTCAGTCCGAGGTGCCAGAGCTGCCACTAGTGGGTCTTTTCATGGGCTAAGAGCTTCCAGATGTTGAAGTCAAACATTGCAAGACTGGAGGTTGGCCTTGAGAGTGTCTTTGTAATGTTTTCTTGGTCTATCCCTAAAACAAGTTCCAGCCTGAAACTCTCTATAGAAGGTGGCTTTTGGTATTCTGTCAGACATATGGGCCATGTGACCACACACCATCTCAACCAACTACACACCCAATATAAACCTTGAATGCCTGTGATGTTGCAGTACTCAAGGACCTCAGTGTTTGGAACCAAATCTTGCCATTTAATTCCCATTATCCACTCCAGATATCATAGGTGAAATAGGTTCAAGAGTTTAATGTAGCATTGAAAAGTAGTCCACGTATCACAGCCGTAGAGGAGTGTGATGACGATGAGAGTGAACTAAACATCAATTTAATTTGCAGTCTGACTCCACGTTCATTCTAGAGACCTGTCTGAAGTTTTCCAAAGGCCCCAATGTGCTTTGTAATGTTTTCATCAGTCATTGCATGCTGTGAAATGACACTGCCTGGGTAGCAAAATTCGTCAATGACCTGGAATCATTGATGGACATAACTGAGGTAGTTGCTGTACTTCCTGATCAAGGCTGGACTGTGACTTCTCTCTTCTTTCGGCTGATCGTTAAGCCAAAACATTTTGGTGCACATGAAAAGCCATCAGTGACCAACAGAATGTCCCTGAGGTTATAGACCAATAGAACACAGTCATCAGCAAACAGTAATTCACTAAAAATCATCGTAACTTTTGTCTTTGCATGCAGGCGATGCAGATTCAAAACACCTCTGTCTATACAGTACTGCATATAAATGCCACAATCAATGTTTGTAGCTGTTCTAATAAATGAACTCAGAAACATTATACTAAATAGTGTTGGAGCAAGAACACAGTTTCGTTTTACTCCATTGATGACAACAAAGGGAGCTGAGAAGCAGCCTTGGTCAAGGACATGAACCAACTTTCCTGCATGATAAGATTTAATGTTGTTGACAAACTTATCTGGGCAACCAAACTTGCGGAGGATCATCTACAGACCATCTCGATTTACAGAGTTAAAGGCCTTAGTAAGATTGATAAAAACGATATACAGGTCTTGACTCTGCTCTCCTGTATTTGCTGGAGTGCAAAGATCTTGTTGGAAGTACCACTCCCAGGATGGAAGCCACATTGGCTTTCAGGCGGTAACGTCTCTGCAAATTAGCATGACAAGCAGTGTCAAGGAGGGAGGTGCACAATGGTTATAGCAAGAAGTGTGATAGTCTTTCTTTTTGTAAAGGTGAAAAAATTGTCATCTTTAAGTTCTTGTGGCACATCCTCTGTTCCCAAAATCTTAAATAGAGGCCAATGAATGTCCTGATCAGCTCATAGTCCACAAATTTGAAAATCTCTGCAGGAATGCCATCTGGATTCACTGATTTTCCATTTGCCATTTCCTTGACTGCTTTCCATACTTCAGTTATGGTCAGCAGAATTGAGAGTTGGTCTTGAATTGGAAATTGTTCAAGATCATCAAGGGCTGACACTGACGTGGTGGACAAGCAGTTTTGAACCTTAATAAAGAGTTCAGTGTTCAGGATTGGGTGTGATTTTGACCAGCCTGGCCCTGAGACTTATCATCAGTGATTGCACTGGTAACAGTATCCACCCAGAACCAGGCCTAAAGTAGTAGCCCAGAGGATCCAGGACTACTGTTGGTGCTGGCTGGAACCAAAGAAGCTGACCAGGGCTCAAGTGACTGAGATGGTGCAGCTGGAGCAGTTCACCCAGATCCTCCTCGTTGGGGGGAAGGAGTTGGTACAGTGACAGTGCCCAGCCACCCTCATGGAGGCCATCTCCTCGATAGAAGACTAACTGTCTGCCGAAGGATCTGAGCCTCAGTCCTGTAAACTGGGGAGCCCAGGGAGCTGGGTCGGTCAACAGATTGGGGGGGCGCAGGCCCGAGATAGGGAGTCCCTGGCACCAACCCAGGCCATTCATGACCATAGTAACGCCCACCCTCCCTCAGAGGGAAGAGGGTCTTCCAAGGGGAACCTGGAGTCGGTGTTACAATGTTACAAGTGTGAAGGAGGGGCATTTCCACTGCAACTGCTCATGCATGGATTGTAGCTAGGGCAAAGTGTGGGTGTCCAGCCTCCAGGCAAGAAAGAAGGGCCCAGCCAAGCTCCTGGTATCCCTGAAGGTGAATGGCACTCCGGTGATGGCCCTGGTCAACTTGGAGGTATAACCAAATGCTTGTCCGGGCCATTCTGGTAGAGTCTCCCAACCTGGTGTTAGCCCCCATACACATAAATTACACAATGAATCCATGAGGATGTAAGACTGTACTCAGTCGCCTGGGTGAGGCTGGTGGCCGGCTGCTGGGAGGAGATGTGCCGAGTCAGCCTGGTCCCACCACTGGTCTACCCAGTGATCTTGGGGCACGACTGCTGGTGGTTCTGCAAAATCGCTCACTTGTGGAAGACAGAGCAAAGCTAGTGAATATGGAACTATTGGGCTACGAGGTCCCAGATAACTAGGGAGAAAGCCTTCTGCCTGGCCAGAGATGCTGGTACCCCCTCACCCCTTACGAAGCTGAGGCACCAGAGGAGACCAGCTAAGACTAGCTGGACATAGATGTAGACTTCCTGAGTGAGCAAAGGGAGGACCTGACACTGAGCCGAGCTGGGGAAGGTGGCAGATCCCAAGCAGGAGGAAGGTGCCAGCCAACGACCCCTCCTCCCCCCGCCCATGGGCCCTGATTCAAGAGGCATGATGACCGCCTCTACCAGCCAGCTAAAGAACCCTAAACCATAGGTGCTGACTTCGTGGGTGCTCCAGGGCTGGAGAACCCATTGGGTAAAATTGGTGGGTTCTCTGCACCCACCAGCAGTTCCCTGCCCATCTCACCTCTGCTCTGCCTCCTCCCCTGAGCGTGCCGCCGCGTCCTGCTTCTCCCCCCTCCCTCCCAGCACTTGCGCCATGAAATAGTTGTTTCACACGGCAAGCCTGGGAGGGAGGGGGGAAGAGGGAGAACACAGCATGCTCTGGGAAAGAGGCAGGGCCGGGGCGGGGATTTGGGGAGGGGTCCAATAGGGGCAGGAAGGGGCAGAGTTTGGGTGGGGACTCTGGGGCAGGGGTGGAGTAGGGGCGGGGGTGGGAGGGGTGCAAGCACCCACCGGTGCTGAGAAAAGTTGGCGCCTGTGCCCTAAACCCAGGAAAAATTCCAACAATTGCTAGTCTCGTGAAGGTTCTCATGCAGGTTACTAAACCTAGCGCACTCAGTGCCCCAGGTGGGGCACTGGAGAGGGAGAAGGCCCTATAACGAGTGGCACGGAGGTTTTTCTGGCCAGATATCGACCACAGAGTTTGAGATTTCTGCACCTCCTGCCCCAAGTGCCAGTGAGCTGGCTCAAAGGGGGTGCCTCGGGCACCCTTGATACTTCTTCCCATAGTGGGCTGCCCTTTGAGAGGATTGGCAAGGACCTGGTAAAGAAAAGTGGGTTGGGTGCCGATATAGCCTTGTAGTAGTAGATTATGCAACCCGGTACCCCAAGGCCAAGCCATTATGGACGACTTCGGCCCCCACAGGCTCCTAAAAATTTTCAATAATTTGTCCATAATTTCCCATAATTTTCCAATCATAAACCAGAGAAGCAAATGAAAGAGATTATTGCAATGCAGTTAATTCTATTTACTTTCTTAGTTGATAGAGACCTATTGATTTACCTTCCAATGCAAGTGATGAACAGAGAGGGTCAGAAATTCAGCACCAGTGGGAGAAAAAAAAAATGCTTCATCAGACAGAAAGAATTCCTCCAAGTTACAGATCAAGAGAAACTTCCTATCAGTCTCCAGACTGTACAGGGAGATTTTGCCAAATCAGTAAAGTGCCTGAAACCACTATGGTTTATTGTTAAAAGCGGCCTATTCAGCAGTCTCAGCTTGACCATGGCAGGAGGGGAGGGGGTTTGGGGTGCCACAGAAAGGGCAGCTTGACCCCACGTCCTTCCTGATAAGAATTGTGTTGAAGTTGCTGATACCTGCATTTTAAAAGAGCAGGATGTGTCCCAGGAACGTCTATTGGGGTATCAAG
>NW_027056062.1:0-6000 GCF_011386835.1 Chrysemys picta bellii
TGAGTTGGTTGATTCCCCTTGCATTAGCATTCATACACTATTCAGTGCCACAAAGTCATCCAGCCACACTGTTGGGAGTAAGGAAATAAACAACCCCTGAGAATGGAGAGGAGATGCTGTGACATGAATTGGATACGCAAGGATTTTGTGGGCAGGCACTCACTTCAATCTGGAATTGCCTTCCTCCTCCCCCAAGTTCCTTCAGGACTCCTGGGTTCTGTTCCTCATGGTGGGTGGGAATGTGGCCTAGGGGCTAGGGCTCAGGATAGGGATGTCAGCGATCCTGGGGGCTAGGCCCAACTCTGCTACTGATGTACTGTGCAGCCGCCTGCCCCTTCCCCCACGGTGGGAAGCGCCTGGAAGTGCTGCCCTTGGGGAGCTCTGTCAAACTGGATTGCAATCCCCTCCTAGAACACATGACAGCCTGTCCTCCTGCCCCTGCCGCTCCGCACCCCCCGGCCTGCCCCCTGCAGCACACCGCCAGCCTGCCCCCCCAGCGCACCCCCTCCCGCTCTGCACCCCCCCAGCCTGCCCCCTGCAGCACACCGCCAGCCGGTCTCCCCAGCACGTCCCTTCCCGCTCTGTACCTCCCGGCCTGCCCCCCAAGCATTCCCCCCAGACTGCCCCCTCCTGCCCCTGCTGCTCTGCACCCCCCGGCCTGCCCTCCAAGCATGTCCCCCAGCCTGCCCCCTCCAGCATGCCCCCTCCTCGCCTGCCTGTCCCCCCAGTCTGCCCCCTCCTGTCCCTGGCAGGTACAGCTCCCCTGCCCATGTTGGAGGGGCACAGGTGTTGGCTCTCCCCCGATGCATCGCTGCAGGCCGGTTTGGCTCCTGACGGCATGTGAGGAGCTGATTTGTCTGGCCAGACCCCAAGCTGGCTGAGTCACCCCGTCTCCCCCCGCCCTCCCCAGGTCCAGCGCCATCTCCGTGGTGAAAATCCTGAGGGTGCTGAGAGTCCTGCGGCCGCTGCGGGCCATTAACAGAGCAAAGGGGCTGAAGGTGAGAGCAAGGCGGGGACAAGGGCCCTCCATAGGGGGTGGACACGGCCCCCCTCAGATCTGCCCCAGGAATCCAGGACCTGCCAGATCATGGGCCATCTGAGCAGGATCCCAGGACTGCACGTCCCAGGGCTCAGGCCACCTGATTTCACTCTTACCCGGGTGTTTTGTTAGGTGTCTGTGGGCAGCTGGGAGGCAACCCATTGGTTTTGTATTAGGTCCCCTGGCTGCATCTGGAACAGCCGCTTCCCCTGCACACCAGTGTGGTGCCGGGTCCCCCGTCCGTGTCTGGGATGGCCGCTTCCCCTGGTGTGGTGCTGGGTCCCCCATCCGTGTCTGGGACGGCCATGTCCCCTGCATACCGGTGTGGTGCTGTGTCCCCCGTCTGTGTCTGGGATGGCCCCTTCCCCTACACAGGGGCACGGCTGATACCCACAGCAGGTCGTGGTGCTGCAGGCCTGGCCCAGCTCTGCATTGGCCTCTCTCTCTCTCTAGCACGTAGTCCAGTGCGTGTTCGTGGCCATCAAGACCATCGGCAACATTGTGATTGTCACCACCCTGCTGCAGTTCATGTTGGCCTGCATCGGGGTGCAGCTCTTCAAGGTGAGAGCCCCTCCCGGCCAGAACCCAGCGCTGGTATCCCCCAACCCTCCCTGTCCTGGGGAGAGCTGGGGTGGAGCTGAGCTCAGGGAAGCTCCAGGAAGTGGCTCCTCTTCGTTTCTTTTAAGAGAGGGGATTCTCCCATGTCAGAAATTCAGAGGGAGGCCGAGGACCATCCCCGGCCATCCCCTTGGGGGTACCAGCACGCTGCAGGCAGAACAGGGCAGTGTATGCATAATCTGTGCCCACGCAAGGCAGCCCCATGGCCCAGTGGGAGTCAGCCAATTTGGGGGTCTCTTGCCAGCTTTGGTGCTGACCAGCCAGGTAGCCTTGGGCCAGTCCCTTCCCCACCTGTGACTCGGTTTCCCCCGCCCGCTCCAGCTCCCCACCGTGTTGCAGGATCACAGGTGTTTCCTCCTGACCACCCGTGGCACTGCAGGCAGGTCTGCGCTTGCGCTGTTGTGCGAATGGATGAGGTTGACGTGACTCTTTGGCTAGAAGTGCTACGGGTTGCTGCAGCAGTGGTCTGGCCTTCGGGCCTTGCAGGGCTCCTAGGGGTTGTCAGTGCTGCTGACTGCGCAGGGAGAGTTGAGGGCTGGCACATCTGGCTGGGCTCTAAGCACCTCTAAGGAAAGGCCCAGCTGGGGTAGGGCCCAGACGCTCACGGCTGGCACTAACCAGCCCCTTTCAGGCTGGAATGGGCCGTGGAAACGCTGCCCCCTGGGTCGGGGCCAAGCCGTGGGGTCATGTCAGGATGTACTGCAGTTGCCAGCAGCTGCCCTTGTCCTTGCTCCCCAGGTCTATCAGTCAGGCCCCCTGCGGTTCACAGTACAATCCCTGATTCTTCTGCTCTCTGCTTAAACCTAGGGGAAGTTTAGCAGCTGTACGGATCCGGCCAAGATGACAGAAGAGGAATGCAGGTAGGCGCCCCCTGTCATCACTGCATGTACCTCGCAGCCAGAGCGCAGGGACCGGGGGGGTGTCATTGCCTGAGGGGGGACTGGTGGGGAAGGCGAGGAACCAGTCCTGGTTTGTTGTCTCTTGTGCTCACAGCCTGTTCCCGGGACCCTGCTGAGCAGAGGAGCCCAGGCGTGGGTCTCTATGCAGAGCAAAGCCTGCAGCACAGGGCAGTTTGCTCTAGGGGGCAGGGAGCCGAGGGGGGTGTTGAATGGCCAGGACCAAGGAGGAGTTGGACTCGTAAGCCAGAGGAAGGCCAGGCCAATGGTTAAGGCACTAGCAGGGTTGCCAGGTGTCCGGGTTTTGACCGGAACACCTGGTCGAAAAGGGACCCTGGTGGCTCTGGTCAGCACCACTGACCAGGCCATTAAAAGTCCGGTCAGCGGCACAGCAGGGATAAGTCAGCCGCGGCTTCTGGAAGCAGGAGCATGTCCCCCCTTTGGCTCCTATGTGTAGGGGCAGCCAGGGGGCTCCGTACGCTGTTCCCGCCCCAAGTGCCAGCTCTGCAGCTCCCATTGGCCAGAAACTACAGCCAATGGGAGCTGCAGGGGGGGTGCCTGCGGACAGGGCAGCATGCAGAGCCACCTGGCCGCACCTCCACGTAGGAGCCAGAGGGAGGACAAGCCACTGCTTCCGGGAGCTGCTTGAGGTAACCGCCGCCCAGAACCTGGACCCCTGACCCCCTCCCACGCCCCAACCCCCTGCCCCAGCCCTGATCGCCCTCACGCCTTTGGCTCGGAGCACCCTCCTGCACGCCAAACCCCTCATCCCCAGCCCCACCCCAGAGTCTGCACCTCCACCCCCAAACCCCCTGCCCCAGCCCGGAGCCCCCTCGTGCACCCTGAACCCCTCATTTCTGGCCCCACTCCAGAACACACACCCCAGCCCAGAGCCCGTACCCCCTCCCACCCCCCAGCCCCCTGTCTCAGCCCGGAACCCCCTCCCATACTCCGAACCCTTCAGCTCCATCCCCCAGCCCGGAGCCCCTCCTACACCTCAAACCCCTCATTTTTGGCCCCACCCCAGAACCCGCATCCCCAGCCGGAGCCCTCACCCCCTCACGCACCCCAACCCCCTGCCCCAGCCTGGTGGAAATGAGGGAATGAGTGAGAGTGGGGAGAGCAAGTGACAGAGGGAGTGAGCAGGGAGCGGGGCCTGGGAGGCAGGCAGGGCTGTTCAGTTTTGTGTGAGTAGAAAGTTGGCAACCCTAAGCCTGGGACTGTCTTGTGTTTTATGGAACGACCTGGGAAAGCTCTTTCAGGCCTTCTTCACTCATCATCAAAAGCAGGAGCAGAAGATGGCAGCCCCCAGGCATGGGTGGTGGGTATAAGAGGCCAGAGGGGGCTAAGCCTCCCCAAACAGACGGCCTGCTGCCTTTGGAGCGCACCGCTGCCAAAAGGGTGGGCACCCTGGCTGTGGTCCTGCCCGCACTCCACTTGAGTTCCCGCTCCCACTCGTCCTCTTCCTGTCCCCAGTCTGCTTGCAGGGGAGCCTTGCAGGAGGGGGTGAAGAGACACACGCATGCACGAGAGGTTAGCGGCCGGAAGCCGGCGGACAGGCAGGGGAACCCCAGGGGAGGGGCTGAAGAGGCGCAGGTGGGGATGAGTGGGGCAGGAGCTGGAGCAGGGGCGGGGCCATAGTCTGGGCACACGCAGCCTCCTCAAATGGAGGAGTCACGTGCCGCCCATATCCCCAGGTGTTATGTCACCTTTGCAGGTCCCCTTTCAGACACGCTAGTGGGTGAAGTACGTGTCTGGGTGTATAGGGGGCTGCCCTGGGGCATGAGTCTCCCTGGCTGTGGAAGGGCAGAGCTCATCCCGGACGGCAGGATTTGCCAGGCATGTGGTGGGATTTGCCGAGCTGCTCCAGCCTGTAGATCCAGGCTGCCACCTGTACTCTGGGGAGAGGCACCAAGGGTGGATCTTGGTGAGGCTGCTGGGCAGGTTGTAGACGGGTTGTAGCCCTGGCATCCACATGTGATCATTCCTCAGCACACCCTGATTGCATGACTGCCGATTCCTGTTATTGTCAGAACTCGCATACTCGGCCATGGTGCTTGTCGCGACCAGCACTGGCCTCTGGCTTCCTGCTGCTGTGAGTTCCCCAGGTTGATTTGGTGAGACAGTAACGTGCTCTGAGCAGCATGGAGTCTTCAGCAGGCGGGCACGTGTGTGTCATGGGCAAGGGGACCGGAGAGTTTCTGGGCCCAGTCCCCCACTCGCTCACCCCTCGTCTGTAAATGCGCCGCTGCCTCCCGTTCCAGAGGCAACTTCATCGTGTACATGGACAGCGGCCCCAAGCAGCAAGAGCTGTACCCGCGCGAGTGGGTGCACAACGACTTCCACTTCGACAACGTCCTCTCAGCCATGATGTCGCTCTTTACCGTCTCCACCTTCGAGGGCTGGCCCCAGTGAGTCCGCCGGGGGGAGCACGCAGCATGGGGGCCGGGCACTGGGTCAGGCTGCACGGAGGGAGATCCCAGCACCCCACTAGCGCTGCTGCCTGGCTGGGGAATCTCCCGAAGATGGAGAGAGGGGTCAGACCCCCCACCCCCGATCAGGGGCACAGAGGTGCCAGTGCAGTCAAAGGGGAAGCAGCTGTCTGGGATGTCCTGACCTCTCTGCCTTAGCTCAGCTGGACTGAGCCGCCCCCCCATGCAGCCTGGTAAACTGCATGCTCTCTACTCGCTACCCCCCAGGCTGCTGTACAAGGCCATTGACACCCACACCGAGGACATGGGCCCCATCTACAACTACTGGGTGGAGATCGCCATCTTCTTCATCATCTACATCATCCTCATCGCCTTCTTCATGATGAACCTCTTCGTCGGCTTTGTCATCGCCACCTTCCAGGAGTAGGGCGAGAGCGAATACAAGAACTGCGAGCTGGACAAGAACCAGGTACTCCCCGTGGAATCCCCCCCATGGAACCTCCCCCACCCTGCAGAGACCTCCCTCTGACCCCCCAGTCTCCTCCCACCCCAGCCCCCATGACCTGGGTAACTCCCGGTTCCAGGGATGCCCAGGCTCTGGGTGCGAGGAGCCAGTTGTACCAGAGCTAGGTGCCAGGGTCTGGACGTGGCTAAGCGTGCGGAATGAGTGCCAGCTGGACGAGAGCCGGGGTGCCCTAGCTGGGTGTGAACTAGGCAAGACCAAGGTGCAGGGGACCCCAGGCAGGAGAGGCCGGGAGCCCAGGCACGAGGGTGTGTCCAAGCTGCAGAGTTGAAAGATGAGACCCCTGTTCTTCTGTGCCTCTCTCTGTCTGCTCTCTGACACCTTCACCGACACATCCAGGCTTGGCCACCACACTGGGAACCCAGGATGGTTCCCATAAGCCAGGCTGCACAGACCACTAACTTAGGGTTACCATATTTCCACAATCAAAAAAGAGGACACTGCGGGGAGGGGGAAGTCCCGCTCTAGCCCCGCCCTGCCCCCATCCACTCC
>NW_027056063.1:0-6000 GCF_011386835.1 Chrysemys picta bellii
GCCGCCCTCACGGCGACCGGCACGCCGCCCCCCTGAGGCTTGCCGTCCCAGGTACGCACTTGCTGTGCTGGTGCCTGGAGCCGCCCCTGATCTTCCACAGCAACTAACTCCTCCCAGATGCTCTGGACCCACCAGGGCTATCAGTGTCATCGCCAGCTGATAACCGCTTAAGTCCTCAGGGACATCTGCCCTTGGCAGCACCATCTTCCACTGCATTCTGGGGCATCCACCTCCTTAGCACCATCTCCCTGACACATGCCAGGGCCTCTCACCCTGCCTGGCATTTACTTTCTCCTGGTAAAACCTTCTGGCACCTGGAGATGGAAGTGATGCCTGACATCAGAGAAAACAAAGCTGGGACTGATGTCCAGGCTCTCTCAACAGCTACCTCTGGCCACGTCTAAATTGAACTCAATGCAGCAGCATGGCGGGAGAGTTGCACTTTTTCCTAGACTGGTTCACAAATGGGAGGGATAGCTCAGTGGTTCGAGCATTGGCCTGCTAAGCCCAGGGTTGTGAGTTCAATCCTTGAGGGGGCCATTTAGGGAACTGGGGTTTAAAAAACAAACAAACACTATCTGGGGATTGGTCCTGCTTTGAGCAGGGGGTTGGATTAGGTGATCTCCTGAGGTCCCTTCCAACCCTGATATTCTACAAGGAGCATGAGCTCTCCTTCCACATGCAAACACAGCCATGTGGCAATTACTTACACTGAAGTATCAGCTCCTTCTCTTGCCTGACCATGGCGGGCTCTGAGCTTCGAACAGTGCAACCTGGAACGTACAATGGAAATGAATCTTGCAGGAGTTTTCACCTCCCCTGGGGCTACCTTTTAAAAAATGTCAGTCTTTCCAACAAGCAAAACAGCTTTCAAGTGGTCCCTGGGATAATCAGACAAGTCCACAAGCTCCAAGACAAAGAGGCTCATGTCTTGGAAGATACAGAGAGCCTGATTGCCAATGGCTATGGTATTGCTGCAGTCCCACAGGGATTCCAGTGGGTGGAGCTGGAGGGTAGGGTTGTAATTTGCTCCAGGCCTTTTGATATAATCCCCAGCCCAACTGCCTCAAGGGCAGGAAATCTAGACATTAGGATCCCAGGAGGTTAATTCTTGCTGCTAGTGCCCTCCAAGCAGAACACGGGACAACCTCTCAGATAGAAGTTGCTTAAGAAAAGTCGTGGTTACCGATAAAGATGGCTGCTGCCCGTCGTATTGGAGCCTGGGGGCTTTGGAGGTGATCCAGACATTGGAGCAAGATGTCAGATACGCTCTTGAGCTTCAGCACCTAGGAATAGAAACCAAAGAAGCTTCTTGTTGCTGGGGCCGCAGGGTGAGGAGAAGAGAGATTTCATCTCCAGGTAGCTGCTTGGCTTGGAGGGGTGGGAAGAATGCAACTCCCATCTCCATGTATCCTGGGGGCGACCATCTACATGCCAGGGAGTCATTAAATGACCATTTCAAAGTGTCACCAGACACATTGCTGGTGTCTGAGCTGCTGGCACTGCAGGGCTGGAGCCTGGCACTAGAGAACACTGAAGCCTGGTTGTATGGGCTTCATCTGGGGAGGACATTAGAGAGGGTGCAGAGCATAGGAAATACGGTGCAGAAGTGGCCAATGGGCTGGGGTAAGGTGAAAAATGGGGACATCCAGTTTCCTGCAGGATTTGGAAGGCATTTTTGCCATCAACTGATTCTTTATGTTGTGAGCTTTCACCTCCGTACTGAACTCCTGGCCAGGTCTGGCTGTTCAGATCTGACAGACACTGGGAGGAGTGGGGGAGCTGGGTGCTTCTAAGAGGAAGCCAGAGTGCAGTATGCTAGTACTAGACATGCAATCAGAGCAGTGAGTGAGGGAACACGTTTCCGGTCCCACATCTAGAAGCAGCACTCACGAGAAGCCGATTGTTCACTTACAGAGTGCTGGCAGATCTTGTCCACCACCCGGGGATGGGTGTGCCAAGCCTTCTTGCTATTAATCTGCTTAGGACAAGACCATCCCAGGAGCTGAAAACACCCAGCCAAGGCTTTCTGACACCTCTGCAACACAAGATGGGACAAGGAGAGTTTGCATCATGAGAAGAGCTGGAATCTGTGGTCACTCTGCAGTGAAAAGCCAGCTGAAATGATCAATGAGGGAAAGGAATGTGGGGGTCACATGGTATCCTGCTGACCCTTGGTGTCTCTTTGTTCCTATTAGTGGAGGCTCCTGGAGTTTGATCTTCATGGTGGCTGCAGTTCAGTGACTTAGGAAGTGGCTGCTGGGAGCCATAAAACATCTCCACTTGTGTGTCCATTGAAGGCCAGGGAACTTGCTTGGGTAAGCGGGTAGGGCTGAGATTTTTCACTTTTGGGAGGCGGCTCTGGAGACAGACCTAGCAGGAGAGCTGGAGCAGTCAGGGCCTGCTGCACCAGGGAGCACATGGCAGCGGGACTCACCTTGCCCACGTCAGGGTCCTCGTCCTGTAAGTGAAGGAGCAGTGGGACCAGGCTGCGGGTCACTTCCTCCTGCAGCAGGGGCTTCTGCCTCCTCTTCACTGTGTTAAGCAACTCTGTAAAGAGCATGATGGCAGCAGAGCGCACCTGGGGTCTCACCTGTGATGGACACACAACCATGAGGGGATCTCACCGAGGGAGCTTCACACTCTCCTTACAGGGTGAGCTCGGCACAATGCAAACCACAGATAGGGGCCAGTCTGACTAATAACTCCATGGTCTGCCCACCAAGAGGGCACCCATTTGCAGAAAGGTTTGGGTGGAGGGGCAGACAACACAGGTTAGGACAGTGGTTCCTAAATTTCCCTGGAGGCCTCCTGTAAGTGCTGACTCCATCCACAGTGAAGGGCTCTTTGGAGGGTTTCTTTAATGGGTTCAACACTTTCATCGTTTCATAGCATTTAAGGGTCATTCATTCATCTAGATTCCAAAGCACAGGACATTACATTTCACCCCATGACCACTACATTGAGCATGTTAACTTGAGTTAGATTAAAGCATATCAGTCCTCAGGAGACCAAACGGTTGCATGCCACACACAGAGAACACGAGAGACCAAGGTGTCACCAATGCCTGAGGCCCAGGCAATGGCTCGGAACTGATCAGGTCAGATATGCCACCACTACGACTCCAGAGTCACAACACTGCCTGGCTGGGGATGGGCAGGTCAAGATCCCCTGACTTACAGCATCGAATAAGGGGATTAGCTTCCTGGCCACGCTGGTGAGCTCACTCCCATCCAGGCTCTGCAGAAGGTTCTGAACAGCTGAGATGGCCTCCAGAATACTCCCATCATCCATCTCATCCGAACCCCAAAGGATGGCAGGCAGCAGGGCCTTGACTTGTTCCACCTACACACACACACACGGGGGGGCTCATCAGATCTCCCAGCCCTCCAGTGAGTACACGCCACAGTGCCAGGGCTGTGTTTATTCTACCCCGTGGCACCAAGTCAGAGAGAAGCTCCGTCTCCAGTCAGAGGCATGGTGCTTTAGAATCAATGGGGATGCCTGACGAGGCAATCAGTGAATCCTAACCCTGTCCCGGGTCGTTCTGGTGTAGAGTGGGCAAAGCTGTGGTTTGCTTCGGGGCTTTTCTCTCTTTTCTACGTGCTATTAATTATTATTATAGCAGATGCTGGCAGCAATCTCCATAGTTAAGGCTGGTACACAGTTTCCATTCTAGTTGCTCCTTTTGATACGCTCCTAAAAACATTCCCTTTTTGGATGGAAATGTTCCATGCTGTCTCCCCAGTCAATTGTGATTTTTTCCTGGGGTGATTGCGTCTCTGAGCTGTAGGACAGTTTTTCCACTTACAAACAAACAAACGAAAACTTCTAGCCACCTTCTTTTCCCATGCAGACAATCCCCCAAAGAGTGCTCTGCCTCTCTCAGGGCCAGAGACTTTGGGGCCAGCCAGCTCCGTGCATTAATCAGATGCAGCGGAGGAGGAGAGAACTATTTTGGGCTGTCAGAAAGGAAGGGGAAGCAGGAGCAGGGGGGAGTGGCTCCTAGAGTACCCTGGGAGGGAAGGCAGGGGGAATCTGATGGGGGAAAAGGGCCTCCAGGGAGGAAGCCTTGGGAAGCAGTCCTCCCCCAAGAGAACAAAGAACTCCGCAGAGCCTGGGGGCAAAGAGCTTGCAGAAGGGGTGCCCAGGAAGGGGGCCAAAGTTAAGTTTTCTTATGTTTACTAAGGACAGGGTGGAACCTTTGTTGAGTGAGCTCAGAAGAGGAGATGTGGTAATGGCAGAAGATCCTGTTTCTAATTTTTAGTCTGTTGGACATTGTCAGGTTTGATTCTGAGGGTTTTATCTTTGGCCTTCAAAGGCTTGTTTGTCTTAATAAATGAGCCTGAATAAGGGTGTTATTGAACGAGGTATTTGTGAAGTCAAGCCGAGGAGGGGAAAACTGAGGCAGTGCTGCAATGTTGGGTCTTGCCACTGGAGGGGGCGATGAGACAGGGCCCTGTGTGCTCGCTAAGGTCTTTAGACCAATCAAGGTCTTCCTTTGTGACAGCACCAGGAATGGTCTCTCCAAGAAGGAACAGGAATGCTGCTGGGGTAATTTGCATGGGGGAGAATTAGGGTTACCATATCTGAACTTTCAAAGAGAGGACACTCCATTGGGGGGGGGTAGCCCTGCCCCCTAGCCACTCCCTCCCACTTCCCGCCCCCTGACAGCCCCCCCAGAACCCCCGACCCATCTAACCCCCCCTGCTCCCTGTCCCTGACTGTCCCAACCCCTCTCTACACCCCTGCCCCCCTGACAGCCCCCCCAGAACCCCCGACCCATCTAACCCCCCCCCTGCTCCCTGTCCCCTGACTGCCCCCCTTCTCCAACTCCCCGGCCCCCTTACCGTGCCACTCGGCTTAGAGCAGGTGTCTGGCTCCACGCCCCAAGGAGTGCCCCGCCCGAGTGCTGCCGAGCGGCGTGCTGTGGCTGTGGAGGAGGGGGGGAAGCGGGGGAGGGGCTCTGGCCGCCGCTGTCAGCCCCGCCGCCGCGTTCCCTCATAGGTGCACAGCCCCGCCCCCCAGCGCTGCCAGGCGGTGTGCTAAGGCTGCAGGGGATGGGGGGAGCAGGGAAGGGGCTTTGGCTGCCGAGGCCCCAAAGCGAGCGGCGCTCGGCCACCCTGTCAGCCGCTTTTCAGTCGATAAATAGCCGACTGGGGGGAAATCCCGGACATTTTTAGATTTTTAGAAATCCCCCCCAGACGGCTATTTAAAGAGTGAAAAGCCGGACATGTCCGGGGAAACCCGGACGTGTGGTAGCCCTAGCAGAATGATAACGTCCACCTGAAATCCAAGCAGTAAAATCCCATCTAAAATACTCTCCGAGGAAAGATCTGCATTGAGGGGCCGTTGTGATCCCCGTTCCTGCTGGGGAAATGGAGGCACCGAGAGGGTCAGCAAGCCAGCAGCAGAGGTGGGCTCAGAACACTGTGCCTCACTGCCTGCCCAGAACTCAGTCCACTGGGTCACAGCCACCTCGTCGTTTTCCAGTTAACCAAGCGTGGGCTCTCACCTTCCCTGGTTGGGTTGCCAGGATGCTGAGTCCTCTTAGACCAAGTGAACGGAAAACTGGGCTGGGGTGTTTTGTCCACTCCTCGAGAGGGTCCAAAGTGTCTGTATGTGGGAGCTTCTTGGCCTCTTCGTAACGCAGAAGCTGAAAACAACACAGAGCGAATCAGCAGCAGGTGCTTACGGGAAAACTTTGTGTGTCGGTTCTGTGGAGAGGCATCATAACCTCCATGTTGTACCGTCCATTGCTATACATCAGCCCCACTTTGTGTGTGACACCCAGTCCTCCCACTGACTTCCTGGCCATTAGCACTAGACTCAGCCATAGGCATTAGCAGAGCTGCTCTACCCTCCAGGAGAACATGTAGGGCAACAAAATGTTCAGTGACCATTTGTATGGCGGACTCTTGTGCATCTGGGGGTTTGCCAAGAGCAGCCGAACCCCTCATGGTGACCCTGTGAAGCAGAACAAGCCGCTCTGAGATAACA
>NW_027056064.1:0-6000 GCF_011386835.1 Chrysemys picta bellii
AGAGAGACCCGGCCCCGAACATTGGTGGAGCCGGTCCCCTGGGCCCTGAATTTTCTCAAGCCAGGGCACCATGGGCCCACATAACTTGCCGTCCCTGGGGGTACAGGGGGTACATCAACTCATCTAGATATTTGCTTAGTTTTACAACAGACTACATAAAAAGCACTAGCAAAGTCAGTCCAAACTAACATTTCATACAGACAATGACTTGTTTATACTGCTCTATCTACTATATCAGTGTTTCTCAATCTGGGGGTGGCAACCCCCAGGGGGGTCATGGGATGGGTTTAGGGGGGTCACAAGTTTAGGGTCGCCATTGGGGGTGGCAAGCAGGACCCCCGCAAATCTAAGATACATGCAGAAGCTGAAGCCCAAGCCAAGCCCACTGCCTAGGTTTGCCAACTTTGTAATATTTAAAAACCGGACACTCATGTAGGAGTGCTGGACCTCTTCTGCCCTGCCTCTTCCCCCCGAGGCCCTGCCCCCCATTTGGTCCTCTTCTCCCCTTCCACTGTTGCTCACTGCTCTTCCCCTCTTCCCCGCCCAGGTCAGGAGCAATTTGCCTGCTAGGAGCTGCAGCCGCATGATGTGGGTAGGTGGCGGCCCCGGTTGAGTAGGGGCTGGTGCGGGTGATGACCTGGCACCTCCCCACCTCCCTCACCCGCAGTAACTGGACTTTGGGTGTCCAGTCAGTAGATCTGACCGGACACTATCAGATCCCCTTTTCAACCAGATTTTCTGGTCGAAAACCGGGCACCCGGCCACCTTACCACCGCCCAGGGCTCAAGCTGAAGCCCGAACCCCGCCACCTGGGTCTGAAATCAGGTACAATAGTCTGGAAAGGTTGAGAACCACTTGCTGCAGAGTAGATCACTCTTTATGAGCATTTGTTATCTTCACTGTTGTAGCCGTGTCGGTCCCAGGATATTAGAGACACAAGGTGGGTGAGGTTCTATCTTTTATTGAACCAACTTCTGGTAGTGAGAGAGACCAGCTTTTGAGCTACACAGAGCTCGTCTGTCTCTGTCTGAAGAAGAGCTCTGTATGGCTCAAAAGTTTGTCTCTTTCCCCCACAGAAGTTGATCCAATAAAAAAATTGGACCTCACCCATCTTGTTTCTTTCTGAGCATGTCATTTCTAGCCATGAGTAAGGGCAGGAGCTGTAATTCTTGGGTAAGCCATACACAATAGAGATGGGCGATCCAGGGACAGGAAGTAGTTTGGAGCTGTGCGATACCGTATTGTACTGACACCAATGTAGAATGGTCATTAGTGCCAGGATGTGATTACCTCTGCGATCCTGGAGGGGCTGTTGCAAACCACAGTGGGGCTCCAGGCAGCCAGAAATTCCTTGTTCCTCTGTTCAGTCCATTCCACATTCTTTCTGTCCAACTGTACAACTGAAATACATGTTAATAACACTCTTAACTTCCCATTCTGCTTCCTGGCTTCTGCTCTCATCCCTCTTTACTGAACAAAGCCCTTTGTTTGGCCCTGATCCAGGAAAGCATTTAAGCACGTACATTATTCTAAGCAGATAAATAATCCCAGGGACTTCCGTGGGACTACTCGCCTGATGAAAGTTACAGATGTGCGTAAATGTTGTGCTGGATCAGGGCCTTGACCCCCAGAGTAAAGTGGCTCTATCAAGTGGTGACTGGAATCTAGCCAAAACACTTCAGTGGCATAGAAGTGGATTAACACAGTCATGAATCGAGCCCCAGATTTGGATCCAGATTTCTAACAGCCATCAAAGTTCTGGGGCGTTCGGGGTACAGGCATCTCGAACTGAACTAATTGGTCTGATGGCGTTGAATCCCCTATCATCGTGTCCCACTGACCCTTCCCATTCCCACTGACGGAATGAGCTCTACCAGTCTCAGTTTGCGGTAACGTGTGTTGCCTTTCTCTGTATTCCCCCCCTCCCCTTTCCTTTCTTTGAAAGTCAGGGCTAGAATTACGGGATGACTATCAGACGCTTGTTTCTAGAGCCACAAAAAAACCAGCACTCTGTTCAAAGGAACAAATACCGAGCCAGATGCTCTACTTCTTCCTCAGGCACTATCCTGAACGGGAGCTTTGCCTGAGGAAAGTCTCTAGCATTTAGCTCCCAGGAGGGGGATTCAGATGCTCCTCAGTGCTTCTCTTACTCTTTTGGCGCCACGCAATAGAGACGAGGTAATGAACAGCCCCTGCTGCCTTTGAGCTGATCGCCTTGACGGGATCCCCACAGCGGATCCCCAGCACTGCAACCAGGTGTCCGAGCCTGGTGAATGGAGACGCTTCCTAATTGTACAAAAGAGGAGAGGAGGAATCCATTACCACTGCAGGTCAAGCGGGCTGTGTCTCCTAGGCAAGGAGTCTATATCCACACAGTCCCTTTCTATAATGGGGCGTGATCCTCAGCTCTCCCTCTTCAGAAGAGGCTTGGGAGCCAGAAGAAGAATATAGGGCTCGATCCCGCACCAGACGTCCACTGGAGTTTTGCCACAGACGTCAGTGGGAGCAAGATCAGGATCATAATGATCTGTAACGGCTGAGGTGGGCTGGAATGGAGAGGCCTCTTCCTGCAGCTCCACAAGAGGAAAGTATCCCATGGTACTAGGATGAGGAATGGAGGCAAACAGGGAACCAGCTGGGGATGAAATGGCTTCAGTCTCTAGGATTTTGAAATTTCTTTTCTCTGAAATTCATTAGATCCAACCATAGAAAAACCCGTTCTTCCTGTGCCCCTTGTTAGCTGCCTTTCCTGCATTGGAAAGAGGTGGCCTATTCCTCCAGGGCACTGGATTTATTTTCCAAGTGTATCAGACGCCAACCCATCTCAGTCAGGATGATGGACGAGCAACGAGATCGGTTTTTCCTCCACCTATTAGGGAGCATTGCACTGTGGGGCCCATCAACATACTTCTAAGCAGGAAGTTTCTCTGGCATGGGAGAGTGCCCTGTAGGTCTAGTTTGCAATCAGGTCACTAGAAGTCAAGAGTTACTCACATCCAGTTTGACTTCTGTGGCCACGAAGTTTAGGAGCAGTATGCTGCTCCATACAGCCCTCTCCCGCTGGCAAGCTTCCCTGGACTGCATCCAGGAGTCCATGAGCTGCAGGAAAAACAAGAGAGGTTAAAAATAACAGGGGAAAAGGGTGTATACAAGTGATCCCCAAAGGATATCTTTATTCTGGCTGAATCATCTCACTCTTACAGATACAGGCTGCGTCTGCTTTGTGCAGACTCAAAATACACATGGAATTCTTCTCTTCGAACGAAAGCAAAGTGCATTTCTCTCTGAGGGCCCAGTCACACACCCGCTGAAGTCAATGAAAGTTTTGACATTGATCTCAGGACCGATCCAAAGCCCATTGAAGTCAACGGAAAGGTCCCCATTTGATTTCAATGAGCATTGGAACGAGACTTTAATGGATGCAGGATTGGGTCCTATGTAAGGAAGGGAAGGGCCAAGTCTTCTTTGGACAAGCCACACAATCCAGCATTTCATTCAGCAAAATAAGAGCAGCTGGAGGAAAACTTCTATTCTTTCATGATTGCAGACTTAGGGCCAGCCCTCATGCTCTGTAGTTAGCGGCAGTCTTGGTTCCCATTGCACCCACTGGTTCTCACTGTGGGACAGCTGGAGCTGGGAGTTCTGTGGAGGCCAGGTGCCAGCCCTCACGGGGGACTAGAGTCCTGGCAGCGACCCCTCCAATTGCATCAGGAGTGGCAATGATGGGCAGTAAAGGGAATAACGTCCTCATTTGGAAAGGACACTGTGATGTAAGGGCCACCTGGAGACAGGAAAGAAACTGAGGGTAACAATGGAGGAGATTGTCAGACCTCACAGATGGAAATAGAAGACTCCCCCGTGCTACATGAACCTTGTCACATATGCCCTAATAGGAGAACCCTGTGGAGATGGGGCACTCCGTTCTTTCCTTAACTCTCCTTTCCCTCACAAGCTCTTAACAAGATTTTCCTGTTCCTCTTCCCTACCTTACCATCCTCCAACCGGCATCTCCAGATCCTGTTTACCTGCAAGATCCTCTCTAGCTCAGCCGGAACTGGATTTTCTAAAATCAGACTCTGGAGCATCTCGTTGAGGGTCTGCAATGTTTCAATGAAGAGAACCTGAAAGGAGGGGGAACCGTTATGCTCAGCGCCACAGAGCTGTGGATTATACAAATAATTTATCTTATGGGCTTGAGGCAAGAATCACAGGGTGAAATTCTTTGGCCTGTATTATACAAGAAATCAGGCTAGATCAGGGGTGGCCAACCTGTGGCTCCGGAGCCATATGCGGATCTTCAGAAGTTAATATGCGGCTCCTTGTATAGGCACCGACTCCGGGACTGGAGCTACAGGCGCCAACGTTCCAATGTGCCCGGGGGTGCTCATCAGGGGCGTAGCCAGGTGGAGGGAACAGGAGCAGTGGGAAAAAAAAGGCGCCACCCGCTGCGGTACTTTTACTGACAGGGCGGCGCTCCGGGCCTTTGGCGGCACCTCGGTGGCGGGACCTTCACTCGCTCTGTGGGTCTTCGGCGGCACCTCGGCGGCGGGACCTTCACTCGCTCTGCGGGTCTTCGGCATCATTTCGGCAATGAAGCTTCAGTGCCGCCAAAGACACCCGGAGCTAGTGAAGGTCCCGCCGCCGAAGTACCGCCAAGACCCGGAGCGCCGCCCCGTCAGTAAAAGCGCCACAGCAGGTGGAGCCTTTTTTTTCTGCTCCCGGGTGAGTAAAATGAAAAAGGCGCCACTTGTGCTCGGTGGGGGAGCGGCCGCTGCCCCGCTTCCACCCTAGCTACGCTACTGGTGCTTACTGCTCAACCCCTGGCTCTGCCACAGGCTCTGCCCCCACTCCACCCCTTCCCGCCTCATCCCCTGAGCCTGCCGTGCCATCGCTCCTCCCCTCCAGAGCCTCCTGCACGCCACCAAACAGCTGATCGGGACGTGCGGAGAGGGAGGGGGAGGCGCTGATCAGCGGGGCTGCCAGAGGGCAGGAGGCGCTGGGAGTGGGGTGGGGGAGCTGATGAGGGGCTGCTGACATATTACTGCGGATCTTCAGCAATGTACATTGGTAAATTCTGGCTCCTTCTCAGGCTCAGGTTGGCCACCCCTGGGTTAGATGATCTAATGGTCCTTTCTGGCTTCCAAGTCATAAACCAATAGAATTTATAGTTCAGTTAAATAATCAATATTTAATTATAAAAATAAGGCCAGATCCTCAATGAGTGCATATTGACATAGCTCCATCAGACGGCGTGGAGCTACACGGATTCATACCAGCAAAGGGTCTGGCCCATACTTCTTGTGCAAAATAGTTGCTAAATAATTAGCTACTTCACTTATCCAATAATGTGGGTGCCCTGAGCACAAGAGAAACCGTATTTAGATTTGTTCAGGGCAGTGAATCCTTCAGGAATCTCGAGAAAACTAGCCTCATGTTTCAACTGATATTGGCCTGCCGTGATTCAAAGCTGTGCTCTTGACAATCACCCAGAAAGCCAGATGCATCGTTATATCCCTGCCTCATTTCCATTATAAACCAAAGGAAACTGATAACAGAAAGACATCTGCAGTATAAATGACCCTTTTCTTATAATTGATCTTCCAAATCATCCCCCAAACCTGATGTAATGAATTCATCAATGCCTCCCTTGGGAAGATAACATGCAGCAAAGCCCTTATCAGAGAGTAAGGAAAATGTTATAGCAAAAGAAAGTCCTACGTTGAAATGAGATTTTTTAACATTAGAAATAAATATCACTTTAATAAATATATCACCTTGTCTTTGCAGGAGTGCCGCCAGCTTTTCTGCTGCCCTAGGCGGCGGAAGGTCCCGCCCCGAAATGCCGCCCCCCACAGAGGCGGCGGAAGGTCCCGCCGCCGAAATACCGCTGTGGTCGCCACCCCCCAAATTGTAGCGCCCTAGACGACCGCCTAATGGGTTGCGCCGGCCCTGTGTCTTTGCCCTTTACTCCTCTGGGTCTTAGATACTATTCACTCCAAT
>NW_027056065.1:0-6000 GCF_011386835.1 Chrysemys picta bellii
AGAGGGAGTTCTCATTGGAGGAGAAGGTACCTGTATTTGCATCTGTCCTTATTGATGTCGTGTGTTGTTTTGCAGGGGCCGGCAGGGGCTGGGAAGGACACTGAGCCCTGATCAAGGGGCCCATAAAAGCGGCTGCCCAGCCAGGCAGCGGTACAGCTGCGAGCAGCGGCAGCAAACAGGGCGGCTAACAGGGGAGTTTGAGAGGGAGTTCTCATTGGAGGAGAAGGTACCTGTATTTGCATCTGTCCTTGTTGGTCTTGTGTGTTCTCGTGTGTTGGTTTGTAGGGGCCGGCAGGGGCTGGGAAGGACGCCGAGCCCTGAGTAGGGGGCGGGGCTTGGCTGATCAAGGGGCCCATAAAAGCGGCCGCCCAGCCAGGCAGCGGTACAGCTGCGAGCAGCGGCAGCAAACAGGGCGGCTAACAGGGGAGTTTGAGAGGGAGTTCTCATTGGAGGAGAAGGTACCTGTATTTGCATCTGTCCTTTATGGGCTTGTGTGTTCTCGTGTGTTGGTTTGTAGGGGCCGGCAGGGGCTGGGAAGGACGCCGAGCCTTGAGTAGGGGGCGGGGCTTGGCTGATCAAGGGGCCCATAAAAGCGGCCGCCCAGCCAGGCAGCGGTACAGCGGCAGCAAACAGGGCGGCTAACAGGGGAGTTTGAGAGGGAGTTCTCATTGGAGGAGAAGGTACCTGTATTTGCATCTGTCCTTGTTGGTCTTGTGTGTTGGTTTGTAGGGTCAGGCAGGGGCTGCGAAGGACGCCGAGCCCTGAGTAGGGGGCGGGGCTTGGGTGATCAAGGGGCCCATAAAAGCGGCCGCCCAGCCAGGCAGCGGTACAGCTGCGAGCAGCGGCAGCAAACAGGGCGGCTAACAGGGGAGTTTGAGAGGGAGTTCTCATTGGAGGAGAAGGTACCTGTATTTTCATCTGTCCTTGTTGGTCTCGTGTGTTGGTTTGTAGGGGCCGTCAGGGGCTGGGAAGGACGCCGAGCCCTGAGTAGGGGGCGGGGCTTGGCGGATCAAGGGGCCCATAAAAGCGGCCGCCCAGCCAGGCAGCGGTACAGCTGCGAGCAGCGGCAGCAAACAGGGCGGCTAACAGGGGAGTTTGAGAGGGAGTTCTCATTGGAGGAGAAGGTACCTGTATTTGCATCTGTCCTTGTTGGTCTCGTGTGTTGGTTTGTAGGGGCTGGCAGGGGCTGGGAAGGATGCCGAGCCCTGAGTAGGGGGTGGGGCTTGGCTGATCAAGGGGCCCAGCCAGGCAGCGGTACAGCTGCGAGCAGCGGCAGCAAACAAACAGGGCGGCTAACAGGGGAGTTTGAGAGGGAGTTCTCATTGGAGGAGAAGGTACCTGTATTTGCATCTATCCTTGTTGGTCTTGTGTGTTCTCGTGTGTTGGTTTGTAGGGGCCGGCAGGGGCTGGGAAGGACGCCGAGCCCTGAGTAGGGGGCGGGGCTTGGCTGATCAAGGGGCCCATAAAAGCGGCCGCCCAGCCAGACAGCGGTATAGCTGCGAGCAGCGGCAGCAAACAAACAGGGCGGCTAACAGGGGAGTTTGAGAGGGAGTTCTCATTGGAGGAGAAGGTACCTGTATATGCATCTGTCCTTGTTGGTGTCGTGTGTTTATTTGTAGGGGCCGGCAGGGGCTGGGAAGGACACCGAGCCCTGATCAAGGGGCCCATAAAGGCGGCCGCCCAGCCAGGAAGCGGTACAGCTGCGAGCAGCGGCAGCAAACAGGGCGGCTAACAGGGGAGTTTGACAGGGAGTTCTCATTGGAGGAGAAGGTACCTGTATTTGCATCTGTCCTTGTTGGTCTCGTGTGTTGGTTTGTAGGGGCCGGCAGGGGCTGGGAAGGACGCCGAGCCCTGAGTAGGGGGCGGGGCTTGGCTGATCAAGGGGCCCATAAAAGCGGCCGCCCAGCCAGGCAGCGGTACAGCTGCGAGCAGCGGCAGCAAACAGGGCGGCTAACAGGGGAGTTTGAGAGGGAGTTCTCATTGGAGGAGAAGGTACCTGTATTTGCATCTGTCCTTGTTGGTCTTGTGTGTTCTCGTGTGTTGGTTTGTAGGGGCCGACAGGGGCTGGGTGCTGGGAAGGACGCCGAGCCCTGAGTAGGGGGCGGGGCTTGGCTGATCAAGGGGCCCATAAAAGCGGCCGCCCAGCCAGGCAGCGGTACAGCTGCGAACAGCGGCAGCAAACAGGACGGCTAACAGGGGAGTTTGAGAGGGAGTTCTCATTGGAGGAGAAGGAACCTGTATATGCTTCTGTCCTTGTTGGTCTCGTGTGTTGGTTTGTAGAGGCCGGCAGGGGCTGGGAAGGACGCCGAGCCCTGAGTAGGGGGCGGGGCTTGGCTGATCAAGGGGCCCATAAAAGCGGCCGCCCAGCCAGGCAGCGGTAGCAAACAGGGCGGCTAACAGGGGAGTTTGAGAGGGAGTTCTCATTGGAGGAGAAGGTACCTGTATTTGCATCTGTCCTTGTTGGTCTTGTGTGTTCTCGTTTGTTGGTTTGTAGGGGCCGGCAGGGGCTGGGAAGGACGCCGAGCCCTGAGTAGGGGGCGGGGCTTGGCTGATCAAGGGGCCCATAAAAGCGGCCGCCCAGCCAGGCAGCGGTACAGCTGCGATCAGCGGCAGCAAACAGGACGGCTAACAGGGGAGTTTGAGAGGGAGTTCTCATTGGAGGAGAAGGAACCTGTATATGCTTCTGTCCTTGTTGGTCTCGTGTGTTGGTTTGTAGAGGCCGGCAGGGGCTGGGAAGGACGCCGAGCCCTGAGTAGGGGGCGGGGCTTGGCTGATCAAGGGGCCCATAAAAGCGGCCGCCCAGCCAGGCAGCGGTACAGCTGCGAGCAACGGCAGCAAACAGGGCGGTTAACAGGGGAGTTTGAGAGGGAGTTCTCATTGGAGGAGAAGGTACCTGTATTTGCATCTGTCCTTGTTGGTCTTGTGTGTTCTCGTGTGTTGGTTTGTAGGGGCCGGTAGGGGCTGGGTGCAGGGAAGGACGCCGAGCCCTGAGTAGGGGGCGGGGCTTGGCTGATCAAGGGGCCCATAAAAGCGGCCGCCCAGCCAGGCAGCGGTACAGCTGCTAGCAGCGGCAGCAAACAGGGCGGCTAACAGGGGAGTTTGAGAGGGAGTTCTCATTGGAGGAGAAGGTAACTGTATTTGCATCTGTCCTTGTTGGTCTTGTGTTTTCTCGTGTGTTGGTTTGTAGGGGCCGGCAGGGGCTGGGTGCTGGGAAGGACGCCGAGCCCTGAGTAGGGGGCGGGGCTTGGCTGATCAAGGGGCCCATAAAAGCGGCCGCCCAGCCAGGCAGCGGTACAGCTGAGAGCAGCGGCAGCAAACAGGCGAGTTTGAGAGGGAGTTCTCATTGGAGGAGAAGGTACCTGTATTTGCATCTGTCCTTGTTCGTCTTGTGTGTTCTCGTGTGTTGGTTTGTAGGGGCCGGCGGGGGCTGGGTGCTGGGAAGGACGCCGACCCCTGAGTAGGGGGCGGGGCTTGGCTGATCAAGGGGCCCATAAAAGCGGCCGCCCAGCCAGGCAGCGGTACAGCTGCGAGCAGCGGCAGCAAACAGGGCGGTTAACAGGGGAGTTTGAGAGGGAGTTCTCATTGGAGGAGAAGGTACCTGTATTTGCATCTGTCCTTCTTGGTTTTGTGTGTTGGTTTGTAGGGGCCGGCAGGGGCTGGGAAGGACGCCGAGCCCTGAGTAGGGGGCGGGGCTTGGCTGATCAAGGGGCCCATAAAAGCGGCCGCCCAGCCAGGCAGCGGTACAGCTGCGAGCAGCGGCAGCAAACAGGACGGCTAACAGGGGAGTTTGAGAGGGAGTTCTCATTGGAGGAGAAGGAACCTGTATTTGCATCTGTCCTTCTTGGTCTCGTGTGTTGGTTTGTAGGGGCCGGCAGGGGCTGGGAAGGACGCCGAGCCCTGAGTAGGGGGCGGGGCTTGGCTGATCAAGGGGCCCATAAAAGCGGCCGCCCAGCCAGGCAGCGGTACAGCTGCGAGCAGCGGCAGCAAACAGGGCGGTTAACAGGGGAGTTTGAGAGGGAGTTCTCATTGGAGGAGAAGGTACCTGTATTTGCATCTGTCCTTGTTGGTCTCATGTGTTGGTTTGTAGGGGCCGGCAGGGGCTGGGAAGGACGCCGAGCCCTGAGTAGGGGGCGGGGCTTGGCTGATCAAGGGGCCCATAAAAGCGGCCGCCCAGCCAGGCAGCGGTACAGCTGCGAGCAGCGGCAGGAAACAGGGCGGCTAACAGGGGAGTTTGAGAGGGAGTTCTCATTGGAGGAGAAGGTACCTGTATTTGCATCTGTCCTTGTTTGTCTTGTGTGTTGGTTTGTAGGGGCCGGCAGGGGCTGGGAAGGACGCCGAGCCCTGATCAAGGGGCCCATAAAAGCGGCCGCCCAGACAGGCAGCTGTATCAAACAGGGCGGCTAACAGGGGAGTTTGAGAGGGAGTTCTCATTGGAGGAGAAGGTACCTGTATTTGCATCTGTCCTTGTTGGTCTCGTGTGTTGGTTTGTAGGGGCCGGCAGGGGCTGGGAAGGACGCCGAGCCCTGAGTAGGGGGCGGGGCTTGGCTGATCAAGGGGCCCATAAAAGCGGCCGCCCAGCCAGGCAGCGGTACAGCTGCGAGCAGCGGCGGCTAACAGGGGAGTTTGAGAGGGAGTTCTCATTGGAGGAGAAGGTACCTGTATTTGCATCTGTCCTTGTTGGTCTTATGTGTTCTCGTGTGTTGGTTTGTAGGGGCCGGCAGGGGCTGGGAAGGACGCCGAGCCCTGAGTAGGGGGCGGGGCTTGGCTGATCAAGGGGCCCATAAAAGCGGCCGCCCAGCCAGGCAGCGGTACAGCTGCGAGCAGCGGCGGCTAACAGGGGAGTTTGAGAGGGAGTTCTCATTGGAGGAGAAGGTACCTGTATTTGCATCTGTCCTTGTTGGTCTTATGTGTTCTCGTGTGTTGGTTTGTAGGGGCCGGCAGGGGCTGGGAAGGACGCCGAGCCCTGAGTAGGGGGCGGGGCTTGGCTGATCAAGGGGCCCATAAAAGCGGCCGCCCAGCCAGGCAGCGGTACAGCTGCGAGCAGCGGCAGCAAACAGGGCGGCTAACAGGGGAGTTTGAGAGGGAGTTCTCATTGGAGGAGAAGGTACCTGTATTTGCATCTGTCCTTGTTGGTTTTGTGTTTTGGTTTGTAGGGGCCGGCAGGGGCTGGGAAGGACGCCGAGCCCTGAGTAGGGGGCGGGGCTTGGCTGATCAAGGGGCCCATAAAAGCGGCCGCCCAGCCAGGCAGCGGTACAGCTGCGAGCAGCGGCAGCAAACAGGGCGGCTAACAGGGGAGTTTGAGAGGGAGTTCTCATTGGAGGAGAAGGTACCTGTATTTGCATCTGTCCTTGTTGGTCTTGTGTGTTCTCGTGTGTTGGTTTGTAGGGGCCGGCAGGGGCTGGGTGCTGGGAAGGACGCCGAGCCCTGAGTAGGGGGCGGGGTTTGGCTGATCAAGGGGCCCATAAAAGCGGCCGCCCAGCCAGGCGGCGGTACAGCTGCGAGCAGCGGCAGCAAACAAACAGGGCGGCTAACAGGGGAGTTTGAGAGGGAGTTCTCATTGGAGGAGAAGGTACCTGTATTTGCATCTGTCCTTGTTGGTCTTGTGTTTTCCCGTGTGTTGGTTTGTAGGGGCCGGCAGGGGCTGGGAAGGACGCCGAGCCCTGAGTAGGGGGCGGGACTTGGCTGATCAAGGGGCCCATAAAAGCGGCCGCCCAGCCAGGCAGCGGTAGAGCTGCGAGCAGCGGCAGCAAACAGGGGAGTTTGAGAGGGAGTTCTCATTGGAGGAGAAGGTACCTGTATTTGCATCTGTCCTTGTTGGTCTTGTGTGTTCTCGTGTGTTGGTTTGTAGGGGCCGGCAGGGGCTGGGGCCTGGGAAGGACGCCGAGCCCAGAGTAGGGGGCGGGGCTTGGCTGATCAAGGGGCCCATAAAAGCGGCCGCCCAGCCAGGCAGCGGTACAGCTGCGAGCAGCGGCAGCAAACAAACAGGGCGGCTGACAGGGG
>NW_027056066.1:0-6000 GCF_011386835.1 Chrysemys picta bellii
GTAGGGGCTGGGGGCTGTGAGGGAGACCGAGCCCTGAGTATTGGGAGGGGCTTGGCGGATCAAGGGGCCCATAAAAGCGGCCGCCCAGCCGGGCAGCGCTACAGCTGCGAGCAGCTGAAGCAAACAAACAGGGCGGCTAACAGGGGAGTTTGAGAGGGAGTTCTCATTGGAGGAGAAGGTACCTGTATTTGCACCTGTCCTTGTTGGTCTTGTGTGTTGGTTTGTAGGGGCTGGGGGCTGTGAGGGACGCCGAGCCCTGAGTATTGGGCGGGGCTTGGCGGATCAACGGGCCCATAAAAGCGGCCGCCCAGCCGGGCAGCGGTACAGCTGCGAGCAGCGGAAGCAAACAAACAGGGCGGCTAACAGGGGAGTTTGAGAGGGAGTTCTCATTGGAGGAGAAGGTACCTGTATTTGCACCTGTCCTTGTTGGTCTTGTGTGTTGGTTTGTAGGGGCTGGGGGCTGTGAGGGACGCCGAGCCCTGAGTATTGGGCGGGGCTTGGTGGATCAAGGGGCCCATAAAAGCGGCCGCCCAGCCGGGCAGCGCTACAGCTGCGAGCAGCGGAAGCAAACAAACAGGGCGGCTAACAGGGGAGTTTGAGAGGGAGTTCTCATTGGAGGAGAAGGTACCTGTATTTGCAGCTGTCCTTGTTGGTCTTGTGTGTTGGTTTGTAGGGGCTGGGGGCTGTGAGGGACGCCGAGCCCTGAGTATTGGGCGGGGCTTGGCGGATCAAGGGGCCCATAAAAGCGGCCTCCCAGCCGGGCAGCGCTACAGCTGCGAGCAGCGGAAGAAACAAACAGGGCGGCTAACAGGGGAGTTTGAGAGGGAGTTCTCATTGGAGGAGAAGGTACCTGTATTTGCACCTGTCCTTGTTGGTCTTGTGTGTTGGTTTGTAGGGGCTGGGGGCTGTGAGGGACGCCGAGCCCTGAGTATTGGGCGGGGCTTGGCGGATCAAGGGGCCCATAAAAGCGGCCGCCCAGCCGGGCAGCGCTACAGCTGCGAGCAGCGGAAGCAAACAAACAGGGCGGCTAACAGGGGAGTTTGAGAGGGAGTTCTCATTGGAGGAGAAGGTACATGTATTTGCACCTGTCCTTGTTGGTCTTGTGTGTTGGTTTGTAGGGGCTGGGGGCTGTGAGGGACGCCGAGCCCTGAGTATTGGGCGGGGCTTGGCGGATCAAGGGGCCCATAAAAGCGGCCGCCCAGCCGGGCAGCGCTACAGCTGCGAGCAGCGGAAGCAAACAAACAGGGCGGCTAACAGGGGAGTTTGAGAGGGAGTTCTCATTGGAGGAGAAGGTACCTGTATTTGCACCTGTCCTTGTTTTTTGTGTGTTGGTTTGTAGGGGCTGGGGGCTGTGAGGGACGCCGAGCCCTGAGTATTGGGCGGGGCTTGGCGGATCAAGGGGCCCATAAAAGCGGCTGCCCAGCCGGGCAGCGCTACAGCTGCGAGCAGCGGAAGCAAACAAACAGGGCGGCTAACAGGGGAGTTTGAGAGGGAGTTCTTATTGGAGGAGAAGGTACCTGCATTTGCACCTGTCCTTGTTGGTCTTGTGTGTTGGTTTGTAGGGGCTGGGGGCTGTGAGGGACGCCGAGCCCTGAGTATTGGGCGGGGCTTGGCGGATCAATGGGCCCATAAAAGCGGCCGCCCAGCCGGGCAGCGCTACAGCTGCGAGCAGCGGAAGCAAACAAACAGGGCGGATAACAGGGGAGTTTGAGAGGGAGTTCTCATTGGAGGAGAAGGTACCTGTATTTGCACCTGTCCTTGTTGGTCTTGTGTGTTGGTTTGTAGGGGCTGGGGGCTGTGAGGGACGCCGAGCCCTGAGTATTGGGCGGGGCTTGGCGGATCAAGGGGCCCATAAAAGCGGCCGCCCAGCCGGGCAGCGCTACAGCTGCGAGCAGCGGAAGCAAACAAACAGGGCGGCTAACAGGGGAGTTTGAGAGGGAGTTCTCATTGGAGGAGAAGGTACCTGTATTTGCACCTGTCCTTGTTGGTGTTGTGTGTTGGTTTGTAGGGGCTGGGGGCTGTGAGGGACGCCGAGCCCTGAGTATTAGGCGGGGCTTGGCGGATCAAGGGGCCCATAAAAGCGGCCGCCCAGCCGGGCAGCGCTACAGCTGCGAGCAGCGGAAGCAAACAAACAGGGCGGCTAACAGGGGAGTTTGAGAGGGAGTTCTCATTGGAGGAGAAGGTACCTGTATTTGCACCTGTCCTTGTTGGTCTTGTGTGTTGGTTTGTAGGGGCTGGGGGCTGTGAGGGACGCCGAGCCCTGAGTATTGGGCGGGGCTTGGCGGATCAAGGGGCCCATAAAAGCGGCCGCCCAGCCGGGCAGCGCTACAGCTGCGAGCAGCGGAAGCAAACAAACAGGGCGGCTAACAGGGGAGTTTGAGAGGGAGTTCTCATTGGAGGAGAAGGTACCTGTATTTGCACCTGTCCTTGTTGGTCTTGTGTGTTGGTTTGTAGGGGCTGGGGGCTGTGAGGGACGCCGAGCCCTGAGTATTGGGCGGGGCTTGGCGGATCAAGGGGCCCATAAAAGCGGCCGCCCAGCCGGGCAGCGCTACAGCTGCGAGCAGCGGAAGCAAACAAACAGGGCGGCTAACAGGGGAGTTTGAGAGGGAGTTCTCATTGGAGGAGAAGGTACCTGTATTTGCACCTGTCCTTGTTGGTCTTGTGTGTTGGTTTGTAGGGGCTGGGGGCTGTGAGGGACGCCGAGCCCTGAGTATTGGGCGGGGCTTGGCGGATCAAGGGGCCCATAAAAGCGGCCGCCCAGCCGGGCAGCGCTCCAGCTGCGAGCAGCGGAAGCAAACAAACAGGGCGGCTAACAGGGGAGTTTGAGAGGGAGTTCTCATTGGAGGAGAAGGTACCTGTATTTGCACCTGTCCTTGTTGGTCTTGTGTGTTGGTTTGTAGGGGCTGGGGGCTGTGAGGGACGCCGAGCCCTGAGTATTGGGCGGGGCTTGGCGGATCAAGGGGCCCATAAAAGCGGCCGCCCAGCCGGGCAGCGCTACAGCTGCGAGCAGCGGAAGCAAACAAACAGGGCGGCTAACAGGGGAGTTTGAGAGGGAGTTCTCATTGGAGGAGAAGGTACCTGTATTTGCACCTGTCCTTGTTGGTCTTGTGTGTTGGTTTGTAGGTTCTGGGGGCTGTGAGGGACGCCGAGCCCTGAGTATTGGGCGGGGCTTGGCGGATCAAGGGGCCCATAAAAGCGGCCGCCCAGCCGGGCAGCGCTACAGCTGCGAGCAGCGGAAGCAAACAAACAGGGCGGCTAACAGGGGTGTTTGAGAGGGAGTTCTCATTGGAGGAGAAGGTACCTGTATTTGCACCTGTCCTTGTTGGTCTTGTGTGTTGGTTTGTAGGGGCTGGGGGCTGTGAGGGACGCCGAGCCCTGAGTATTGGGCGGGGCTTGGCTGATCAAGGGGCCCATAAAAGCGGCCGCCCAGCCGGGCAGCGCTACAGCTGCGAGCAGCGGAAGCAAACAAACAGGGCGGCTAACAGGGGAGTTTGAGAGGGAGTTCTCATTGGAGGAGAAGGTACCTGTATTTGCACCTGTCCTTGTTGGTCTTGTGTGTTGGTTTGTAGGGGCTGGGGGCTGTGAGGGACGCCGAGCCCTGAGTATTGGGCGGGGCTTGGCGGATCAAGGGGCCCATAAAAGCGGCCGCCCAGCCGGGCAGCGCTACAGCTGCGAGCAGCGGAAGCAAACAAACAGGGCGGCTAACAGGGGAGTTTGAGAGGGAGTTCTCATTGGAGGAGAAGGTACCTGTATTTGCACCTGTCCTTGTTGGTCTTGTGTGTTGGTTTGTAGGGGCTGGGGGCTGTGAGGGACGCCGAGCCCTGAGTATTGGGCGGGGCTTGGCGGATCAAGGGGCCCATAAAAGCGGCCGCCCAGCCGGGCAGCGCTACAGCTGCGAGCAGCGGAAGCAAACAAACAGGGCGGCTAACAGGGGAGTTTGAGAGGGAGTTCTCATTGGAGGAGAAGGTACCTGTATTTGCACCTGTCCTTGTTGGTGTTGTGTGTTGGTTTGTAGGGGCTGGGGGCTGTGAGGGACGCCGAGCCCTGAGTATTAGGCGGGGCTTGGCGGATCAAGGGGCCCATAAAAGCGGCCGCCCAGCCGGGCAGCGCTACAGCTGCGAGCAGCGGAAGCAAACAAACAGGGCGGCTAACAGGGGAGTTTGAGAGGGAGTTCTCATTGGAGGAGAAGGTACCTGTATTTGCACCTGTCCTTGTTGGTCTTGTGTGTTGGTTTGTAGGGGCTGGGGGCTGTGAGGGACGCCGAGCCCTGAGTATTGGGCGGGGCTTGGCGGATCAAGGGGCCCATAAAAGCGGCCGCCCAGCCGGGCAGCGCTACAGCTGCGAGCAGCGGAAGCAAACAAACAGGGCGGCTAACAGGGGAGTTTGAGAGGGAGTTCTCATTGGAGGAGAAGGTACCTGTATTTGCACCTGTCCTTGTTGGTCTTGTGTGTTGGTTTGTAGGGGCTGGGGGCTGTGAGGGACGCCGAGCCCTGAGTATTGGGCGGGGCTTGGCGGATCAAGGGGCCCATAAAAGCGGCCGCCCAGCCGGGCAGCGCTACAGCTGCGAGCAGCGGAAGCAAACAAACAGGGCGGCTAACAGGGGAGTTTGAGAGGGAGTTCTCATTGGAGGAGAAGGTACCTGTATTTGCACCTGTCCTTGTTGGTGTTGTGTGTTGGTTTGTAGGGGCTGGGGGCTGTGAGGGACGCCGAGCCCTGAGTATTAGGCGGGGCTTGGCGGATCAAGGGGCCCATAAAAGCGGCCGCCCAGCCGGGCAGCGCTACAGCTGCGAGCAGCGGAAGCAAACAAACAGGGCGGCTAACAGGGGAGTTTGAGAGGGAGTTCTCATTGGAGGAGAAGGTACCTGTATTTGCACCTGTCCTTGTTGGTCTTGTGTGTTGGTTTGTAGGGGCTGGGGGCTGTGAGGGACGCCGAGCCCTGAGTATTGGGCGGGGCTTGGCGGATCAAGGGGCCCATAAAAGCGGCCGCCCAGCCGGGCAGCGCTACAGCTGCGAGCAGCGGAAGCAAACAAACAGGGCGGCTAACAGGGGAGTTTGAGAGGGAGTTCTCATTGGAGGAGAAGGTACCTGTATTTGCACCTGTCCTTGTTGGTCTTGTGTGTTGGTTTGTAGGGGCTGGGGGCTGTGAGGGACGCCGAGCCCTGAGTATTGGGCGGGGCTTGGCGGATCAAGGGGCCCATAAAAGCGGCCGCCCAGCCGGGCAGCGCTACAGCTGCGAGCAGCGGAAGCAAACAAACAGGGCGGCTAACAGGGGAGTTTGAGAGGGAGTTCTCATTGGAGGAGAAGGTACCTGTATTTGCACCTGTCCTTGTTGGTCTTGTGTGTTGGTTTGTAGGGGCTGGGGGCTGTGAGGGACGCCGAGCCCTGAGTATTGGGCGGGGCTTGGCGGATCAAGGGGCCCATAAAAGCGGCCGCCCAGCCGGGCAGCGCTCCAGCTGCGAGCAGCGGAAGCAAACAAACAGGGCGGCTAACAGGGGAGTTTGAGAGGGAGTTCTCATTGGAGGAGAAGGTACCTGTATTTGCACCTGTCCTTGTTGGTCTTGTGTGTTGGTTTGTAGGGGCTGGGGGCTGTGAGGGACGCCGAGCCCTGAGTATTGGGCGGGGCTTGGCGGATCAAGGGGCCCATAAAAGCGGCCGCCCAGCCGGGCAGCGCTACAGCTGCGAGCAGCGGAAGCAAACAAACAGGGCGGCTAACAGGGGAGTTTGAGAGGGAGTTCTCATTGGAGGAGAAGGTACCTGTATTTGCACCTGTCCTTGTTGGTCTTGTGTGTTGGTTTGTAGGGGTGGGGGCTGTGAGGGACGCCGAGCCCTGAATATTGGGCGGGGCTTGGCGGATCAAGGGGCCCATAAAAGCGGCCGCCCAGCCGGGCAGCGCTACAGCTGCGAGCAGCGGAAGCAAACAAACAGGGTGGCTAACAGGGGAGTTTGAGAGGGAGTTCTCATTGGAGGAGAAGGTACCTGTATTTGCATCTGTCCTTGTTG
>NW_027056067.1:0-6000 GCF_011386835.1 Chrysemys picta bellii
CAGCCATACAGCCACAGCTGGGGCCAGAGTCTCATGGGCATAGCGCCATTGACGGCAATAGAGATGCAGATTTCCACCAGTTGAGGGGCTGGCCTGGTAACTTCTTGGCCAGGGAGAGCAGTAAGGTGGGGTGAGACTGCCCCTGGGCTCTCACAGCCAGCTCTGGGCACACTGACATCAGCACACACCTGTGTCAGCCAAGGGGGAACGCTCAGGGCAGAGCAGCGCCAGGACAGGGGCAGAGGAGAGGGAGTGATGAGGAAAGATTCAAAGAGCGAGGGGGGGGTGTAGTTTGTCCTCCCGCTTTGCGGGCCCAGCTCACACTGCTGTTGACCCACAGCGGCCCTCTAGCCAGGCCAAGGGGACCAGGCGTGGGGGGCAAATTCCTACACTGGTGTTTGTTCGAGCCACGCACAGGGGCCTGGGGTGGATTTAACCAGGGCCAAGGGGTGGTAAATGTGCAGGAGCTCCCAGATAGGGGGCCTTGGAAGCCATGACTGGAAGCCACCCAGCCTCCAGGGGCTCGGGGTTGGGTGAGGGTTGCCCCACTCCTGTGCATGGGTTTCTTGTTAACTCGGAGCCGGCCTCGCTTGGTCACATGGTGCTGCTGGGCCCCCTACCTGCATGGCTGCTGGCAGAGCTGAACCAGTCCAGTGACCAGGGAGGCTGGGCGAGCTGTGCCAAGCAGGGAGAACCAGGAGCAATAGCTGGATGCTGTAGGGAGGGGCCACTGCTTTCTGGGAGGTGAGGCTGAGGGGGCAGCCTGGGGACGGGGTGACTTGAGCTGTTCTGGGAGTGGCTGAACCTTTAAACGGTGACCCCCCAATCAGCAGTTACATGTCGCCTCTGGGCACCAGATTCTAGACCAGGCAGTTCTCTGCGTGATGTCTGTTGTAAAAGTGTTCATAAGTTCTTTCAGCCTGTTTATCTGCTTTGGCTGCGCTCTTCCTGTCTGGCCACTTTGTAGTAGGTTCTTGGAACAGTAGTTCTGAGTTGTCTGAGGAGTTGTGCTGGACTAGATGCAGGAGCTGCTGTTGGTGTTGATCTGTAATTCAGAGGAGCAAGGAATGGATCTTCCTGCTGTCAGATGTTTTTGGCTGTCTGCGCAGCTCTCTCAGCCTCTCCATTCGCTTGTGAGTAAGGTGGGCTGCCAGTCATATGAGCAAAATCATATTTCATTCAGACTGACTGAAATTCTGCTGCAGTGAATTGTGGGACATTGTCCATCACTAGTTGTTCTGGATACAGAAATGAGCAAACATACACTTCAATTTCTCAATAACACTGCAACATGTTATGTCTTTCAAGTACATTATTTCCATATAGCTGGAAAAATAGTCCACAATGACCTGGCAATGATGTCCTCTGAATTCACAAAAATCTGCAGCTAGTCTTTCCCAGTTCTCTCTCTTGTAGAGGTGGTTGTTAACTGGTTCAGCATTGCCTCTTACGTTGATTTGGACTAGATCACCTTTCAAAAGCCCAATAGCATCAGATCCTCAAGTTCTTCCATCTTTCTCACTAGGCCCATCATGGCTGCTACACTGCAGCTGAGAAGGTTGTTGGTCTTTGATCCCATACACACTGAACGCAAAGCTTTTGTCTTTGTAAATTGGTTCGGTGATGAACTGGCCCATGCAGTTCAAAATCCCTTCAGGGAGGGTCAGAGCTGTGTGACATCAGCTCTCGAGTCAATTTTAAAGTCAATAGTCTTGCTTTGAATATTCAATGTCACTCTCCAGGCGGGCGCCATGTCATCACAAGTGATAGATCCCAGAATCAATGGGTCTTGATTGTCTTCAATATGAGTCAACTCCCTGACTGCTTCAGTGCAACGAACAGCTGCAAAATGTCCATATTTCAGGCATTTATTACAGCATGCGCCTCTGGCTGGACATGTATCATCCCTTGGGATATGACTTTTCCACACCTTGTGCATGTAGACTGGCATTTGTCCCTCTTAGCCTGGGAATTCTCTCTCCTCACCTCAGGGATTTTATGAGAAAGACTTTTAACACTTAAGTGTCTGTTTGTAGCTTTTAAGCTAGTTGCAGGTTTTTCAATTTGCTTTTGCCTGTTGTTTGACTAATTCTGACTCTTGCTAGCTGTATAGCTGTGGGTAGAGTTAAATCTCTCTTCGGTAGCTGCTGTGAAAGGTTTTTTGCAGTGTTGTTGTAGCTGTGACAGTCCCAGGATATTAGAGGTAGGTGAGGGAATATCGTTTAGACCTCACCTGGCTTGTCTCTATGAAAGGTTTTTATCTTTTAACCCAATAACCAGCCTGTTTCTGAAATTTTCATGTTTTACATTCCCCAAATCACAGTTTTCAGCCAGGGGATGCAGAGGTCTTATAAAACTTTCAACATTTTCCCCTGGTTCTTGAATTCTTTGCTGAAAACAGGCTCTTTACTAAACCACATTTCCCTCGGTTATAAAGTGTGCATCAATCCTAACCACAACCCTTGCATAGTTGTCTTTGTGATGGTCTTCAGTAAAGTCAAAGGAGGGAAAGATATGCTCTGCGTGCTTCTCCATAGCCTAAATTAAAGTCAATACCTGTATATCCCCAGTTCCTTTGTGCAGCTTGTTTGCAATGCAAAATCGTGCAAAACATTGTTTCCAGTCTGTCCATTGTGAAGGCTTATGAAAGGTGACGTTCTCTGGGGAATCAGAGTGGGGCATGTTGATGAGGTCCTGCAAATTTTGTTGCTGTTCCTTCCGTCTGCAACCTGTGTTGCTGTTTTCCTTCGGTTTTTAGAATCATCACTGATGCATCAAGCCCTGGCACAAGTTGAGCACTGCAGATGGGTTCATCATAAGAACCGTTAATGCTCTGCTGGATACAGCTGAGGTTCATTAAATAAGGTATTTTACAGAGCGTCACCTAGTGGTCGAACAGTATCATACAGGGTAACATGCCATTACACAGGTAGCCTGGCTTGTTTGCTAGACTCCATCCCATGTTAATCTTACTAGCCAGCTGCTCCTGCCCCCGGTGTCAGCTCAGAGCAGCCGGGCAGGCTCTGCACAAAACTTATGGGAGCGGTCTGGGAGCATCAGAGCTGCACTGCAGTGGGCATAGGCAGATGTTGAATTGGCACCTCGCTAGTCTTCCCTCCAGTTGTTGAGGCCTATTTGCCTTTCCCTGGTGATGGGCGTTGTGTTCATTAACGCTATTTGGATTTAACACCCCCCCATAAAGAGCCTGTTCTGTTCCCCCCGGGCCCGAGAGGGGTTTGGTTGAAAGGGCTCACCCCAGGGTGAGATCCTGCAGCTGGGGTCCAGAAGACCCTGGGAACAGCTTGAGCCGGGCCTGTGCCACTACTAAATAAAGAGCGGCAGGGTCCCAGCAGAGTTCGGCAGGGCTGAGGGTAGTATTTAGTGTTGTGAAAGCTGGGGAGGTGGGCGGACGCTCCAGGAGCCCCCACTGGGGGGTTACCCCTAGAAGGCAGTAATGGATGGGCCCCTTTCTCCTGCCCGCTTGCTGGATCTCACCATCCCTGCAGTTGAGGATGGCCATCAGCTCGTGGAAAATTCAGCAAAGCTCCTGGAAACTGACCGAAACCAAGGCCCTGGCATGGGAAACACAAACACCACATCATCAAGGTGGGCAAGGACTGGTTCTCCATTTACAAATCTAACCAGACCAGTGCCACAGGACAGGGGATCCCGGGTGACTAGTCACATGCAGCTGGCACGGACTAGTTCCTGCTGGCTTAAAATGCCCAGCGGCCGAACTGCTAGAGACCCAGACCCTTAATCACTCTACAGGGAGCCCTTCCACGAGGCCAGCTCCGAGCACTCAGCGCTGGGGCTGTGTGACGAAGTGGGACCGTTCTTAATGTTTCCTCTGAATACCGTGTGGGTGCCTCAGTTTACCCTATGCATTTCTTAAGTCTCCAGTGTGCATAAATGGCTGACAATCTGTCTCCTAGCAACAAATGGCCAGGGCCCTTCCCCCCTTGCAAGAGGATAGCTAAAGGGGAACAAAGAGATCAGGTGACCTCCTGGCCCAGGAAAGAGACAAAGGCCAGAAAGGAGGGGCTGGAGGGGGGTTTCAGTTGGGAGCTGGCTGGGGACGGGAAGTGAGTGCAGACGGAGTTGTCTGCCTCGCTGGGCCCCAGAATGGAGCCGGCTGAGGGGTCCCGTTTGCTGTACCTACAAGCTCTGTTTTAGACTGTGTTCCTGTCATCTAATAAACCTCTGTTTTACTGGCTGGCTAAGAGTCACGTCTGACTGCGAAGTGGGGGGGTGTGCAAGATCCTCTGGCTTCCTCAGGACCCCGCCTGGGTGGACTCGCTGTGGGAAGCGCACGGAGGGGCATATGCTGAATGCTCCAAGGAGAGACCCAGGAAGGTGAAGCCGTGTGAGCTTCTTGCCCTGAAGACAGTCTGCTCCGAGGGAGAGGAGGCTCCCCAAAGTCCTGACTGGCTTTGTGGGGAACAGTTCCAGAGCATTGCCCAGGGACTCCGTGACAGGCTGCAAGAGAACTGCAGACAAAGAAGGGCGTCGGTGGGCTCGGTGGCTTTTCTCATGTGCCCAGATATTGGGTGATGGGAGACAGAAGGTGGGTTAGGGAATATCTTAGATTGGTCTAAGACAAGTGTTGGAGCTTTCTGTGTTAGCTTCTCTCTCTCACACACAGATGCTGGGCCAGCCAAAGACATTCCCTCCCCCACCTTGTCTCTCTCATGTGCTGGGCCTGACAGGGCTACACCAATGCTGCAGACAGTCATGAGGGAGGCTGTCTTTGCCCAGCCACACCTGCCAGAGCCAGCCAGGAAGCGGTTTACGCCAGGCAGCGCAGGGTGGAGAAGTAGCCGACTGACCCCTCGGCCAACAGCACAGAGGCTGTGGCCTGCTCCACGCAGGCGATTGGGAGCCGCGTCTCCCCCAGCGGGGAAGGCGATGTGGCCGTGTCCTGGGCCCAGGGACGGGAGATGCTGCTGCGGTCAGTTCTGGGCAGCAGCCCCAGGGACAAGACACTCACCGGCCAAGCAGCAAGATGCCTTTGTGGTGCATGTCGGCGTTCATGAGCATGCCCCAGCCACCCTGCTTCTGGATGAACGTGACCTGGGCCCTGTAGCCAGCACATTGGAGCAAGGCTTGCACGGCATTCACCACACACCTGCATGCAGAGCGAGCCTCTTGTTACTGAGCGAGCCCAGGCCAGGCCCTGCCGCGTGCCTGCGGGGACGGTTCAGAACCCAGGCGGGGTGTCGGGCTGGCGGTACCTGACGGGGCTGAGGGGTGCGGGCGTGTCCTCCTGGTTATGCGCCCTCTGGTTATGCATGGACGGCTCCACCGTGTATGTGATCTGGAATAGCAGGGCGATGGAGAGCTGAGGAAAGAGCTCCTTCACCTTCTGCCTGCAGGCCTGCTCCTTGAAGATCTTGTACAGGGCTCTGGTGGCCTGCAGCCAAAAACAGGAGACAGATGTCACTGCAGGGCCTTCGTCCTTCCCACGCTCCCCCAAGGCACCTAGAGAGGAGGGGTGGGCTGGGGGCTAAGGCTTGGGATGCTGGGTTCAATTCCTAGCCTGTGTGACCTTGGCTAGAACCACAGAAGGGACTTCGGCTCAGCGTTGCCATGCCTAGCTTCACGTGCCCTGCTGCCCAGTGGACTCACAGCCCTGAGTTAAGTGCCCAGGCTCCATATACGCTCCAGAGGGAGAGTCAGTTGGGCCAATTGTTAAAGAGGGTAAACAGGATGGCCTGGGTAATTTCAGGCCTGTCAGCCTGACATCGATCCCAGGCAAGATAATGGAACGGCTGGTACAAGATTAAATTAATAAAGAATTAAAGAAGATAATTTAATTAATGCAAATCAACATGGGTGTATGGAAAATATTTCCCGCCAAGATAATTGGGATCTGTTTTTCGATGAGATTACAAGGTTGGTAGACAAAGGAAATAGCATTGGCATAATGTATGTATTGGCGCCGCACTCCAGTTTGAGCGGAATCCTAGAAGGATACAAAAGTAACGTGGCACACATGAA
>NW_027056068.1:0-6000 GCF_011386835.1 Chrysemys picta bellii
AAGTGGCAGCATCTAGTGTCAGTGGGGTTCATGTGGCTCAGGCCAGACCCCTGGGCTGGGGACCCGCCCCCATAGCACTGATCGAGGGCCTGGGCCCAGGGTGTTCACGGCTCCGCCCTCACCTCTCCGTGAGCCCAGCCAGACTTCTCACCTGGAACAAAGCTGCGGCGCCCATCGGCCTCGCTGCTGCCCGAGTCCCAGACACTGCTGCTGTCCCATGGGGAGCAGGCCGAGCTGCTGGTGGTGGGACAGGGATCCTCCACCTCCTGCCCTGGGGAGGCTGGAAGGTCCTCAGTGACCGGGCAGGGCGATGCCTCCTGCTGGGAATCAGGGCTGGGCTCCTGGGGCCGCTGCTGCCCACACAACATGTCCCAGAGTCACCCAGTCCGGCTCTCCTCCTGCGCTGGGTCCTGCCTGCCCAGCCGCATCCTGGCCCAGCTCCATTTCGACCTGGCCTCTCCCACCTCGGCGCCTGCGCTGGGAGCGGGTTTTCTCCGCCAGAAGGCTGGGCACTTCCACCTCCTGGCCTGGCCGGGAGCTCCTTCCCTGCCAGTGGGGACGGAGGAGCCGCTCTGCTCCTGGGGAAGATGGCAGCTGCTTCCCTCAGGCTCTGGGGCCACCTGCAGAGCCTTCTTCCTGAACCTCCTCAGGAGCCTGGCCATCCTGGAACCGAGCGGGGAGCGGGCGTGAGTCTGGGGTCAAGGCAGCCTCTCACTAACCAGCCTGTTTGGTCCCTCCCCATCCCTGCCCCAGCCAGAGCAGCTCCTCCTCCCACCACAGGGGTGCACGTAATGCAATCTACACGCACTGGCAGGAGTTCATTGCATGATCTGCTCCCAGCGTTCCCCCTCGTCACCCCTGGGGCTGCAATGCCCGGGGAGTCTCCTCCTTTTCCATCACTGGGTTCAGTCACTTTGGACAAGCAGCTCCCTCCTGCCATCCCAGGCCACACTCCCCCCCAGGCTAGAGAAGGAACAGAACCCAGGAGTCCGGACTTCTCCTGGGAAACCATTCCCCACGTCAAAGTCCCGAGGCAGAGCAAGGCCAGGACCCCTGCCTTTCCCATTGATTTCCATGCTCAGCAGCTCACAGGGTCTGGCCCAGCTCAGAGACGCTCAGCCTGGGGAACGGTCTCCCACAGGGGAAGGGTTGGGAGCCCCATTGCTGGGACCTTTCCAAACACACTGGAGATGGCTCTGGAGAAGCCCCTCCCCGGTCTGAGAGCGAGGGGTTCCTGGGGGCGGTTTGCAAATCCAATCTCCTTTGGGAGAGATTCTTTCCCCCTCTTTCTGCCTCTCCCCAGACAGACAGGGGACGCCAATGAGGAACCCTAATGCCACTCACTTGCTCTGCTGACGGAGCGATGGATGGAGGATGTTCAGTGTCATCCCTCGCCCTTCTCCTCACTCCCCAAAGCCAAGGCAGGCTGGAGAGGGTGGTGGTGACCTGAGGAGTTACCCTGCCCAGCCAGCAGGCAATGTGATAGCACTGGGCGATCGACTGGCTGTGAAAACAAGAGTCTGTCTTATTGCCAAGGGACAGAGAAACTCGGCCAGCAGCAGGGGGTGCAGAACACTGGCCTAGTGCAGGGGTGACAGCGCCTCCGGGATACTGACATCCCGGCACTTTACACACCTTCCTGGAGCCTCCCAACTGCCCTGGTCTGTAGGGGCTGCGACCCCAACCCCACTGATGAGAACCAGGCCTGGGGCGGGGAAGCTACTGGCTCAGGGTCACACCAAGTGTCAGAGCCAGGGATGGGACCCAGCAGTCCTTATTTCCAGGCTCCTTCTCTAACCACTGCTGCACACTCCCTCCCACAGCTGGCAATTACAACCAGGCCCTCATGTCCGGTCCCCCTGCTTTGAGAGGGAGTGTGCTCCGCTGGAGTGATTGGAGCAGGGAACTGGGAGTCAGGACTCCTGGGTTCCATTGCTGGTTTCCTATTGACCTGTGGGACTTTGGGTAAGTTGCTCCCCGCTCTAGGCTCTGTCCCCAGCAGTCAAATGGGGATTTCATACTTTCCCACTATTGGAAAGTGCTGGGAGAATCCCCCAGCAAAAGCTGCTCTGACAGTGCTAAGCAGCATCTGACCATTAGAGGTCGGAGCGCACTGCCCAGGAGGAGGAGTGTTTGGTTCTGGGCTGTTGGAGTACGGGCTTGCAACCATCTGTGCACACACATTATACTAATTGCATCTAGACCACATCTCCCTAGTTTGTTTGTGAGAATGTCCTTATTAACACCAAGATGGATCACATCCACTGTTTACCCACCTCCACTAGGCCCGTAACCCTGCCAAAGAAGGAGCTAGGATTGGTTTGGAATGATTTGTTCTTGACAAGTCCATGCTCACTAGTCCTAAGAACCAAATTGTCCTGTAGGTGCTGACAAACTGATTGTTTAATAAGGAGTTCCAGTATCTTTCCAGGTATGTTAATGGATGGGAAGACGTTCTTTTTCAGGGATCTCTGACGAGAACTGGGGCACAGCACTTAGTTTGTTGAGGCCATAAAATGGAGACAGGCACCTCTTCTCTTCTCCCAGCACCCCAGATACCTAAAAGGGTGGGACTCACATCCCTCAATGGGCTTTAAAAAAGACAATGGTTACAATGTGGCCCTAGGGTGACCAGATGTCCCGATTTTATAGGGACAGTCCCGATTTTTGGGTCTTTTTCTTATATAGGTTCCTATTACCCCCCACCCCCTGTCCCGATTTTTCAAACTTGCTGTCTGGTCACCCTATGTGGCCCCGACCATTTCTGGTTTCTGCAGACTAGATGTTTTAGCAAAGTTTAGAATTCCTTGGTGCTCAACACCGTGAAACTCCCCTTTCTCCTTCACAAAGGGCTTTAACGCTCCTTATCTCACCCAGGCTCTCGACTGCCCAAAGTTGGAGAATTGTCCCTGTTCCCATTGCAGAGCACCCCCCACGACACACACACAGAGTCCTCCTGGTGGTGGGAGGGGAACAGAGGAAAGGACAGAAGACGTAAGAGATGAAGAGAAAGGAGGGAGGGATGGAGGAAAAGGTAAAACAAAAAGGACAAACCCTAATGTCCCCAGTGATTCTAAGGGACAAAATCCCAGGTGGGGAATAAAATTCGACCACCTTAATCTAGTGTTTTCCATGCCTAGAATTCAGCTGGCGCCAGATGCATCAGACTGAACGGGTTCCAAACCTCTCGGAGGCACTTACCTTCTAAACAGGGACGTCTGTTTTCTAGTAAAATCAGGAAAAAGAAAGGAGAAAACTCAAAAGAGGTTCCTCCTGGCGCTCATGTACGTGAACCTAAATACTCTCTCAGTCCTCAAAGAGAGACCTCGAGAAGGAGACTTGCTGAAGCAAAGCTACAGGGGACTCTGAGGTTTCCCTGGCCCTGCGCCCCTGTCCTGCCTGGCTGATGTCAGCATCTCTCTGTGAGGTCACCACCTCCCCAGCGCCTTTGACCAATAGGCTGAGGTCCTGCAAAAGGCCTTTGTGATGTCACTGCCACACCCACTCCTCCCCTGCAGTGTTAATGTCTTGCCACAGGGCAGACACTTTGGAGGTTTGAGCTACACAAAGAGGAGACACTTAGATCTCAAAAATTAGATGAGATGTTTCAGTCTGAGCTAAGTAGTTGCTGCTCTTAACAATTGCAACATAATAAAATACAAATAAAATAGACTATTTCAGCCATTCTATTATGTCATAATCTGATCTGAGTAAACATGATAGGACACCTCATCTTATGCACTGCTCCTAGTGACACTCTCCAATAGATCCCCATCCTCCACCTGCCGGGAGGTAGGTAGGGGCGGATTGTTATCCCTACTTGAAAGAGGGAGAAGCTAAGGCTGAGAAAGGAGAATTGACTTGTCTTAGGTCACACAGCCAGTCCGTGGCAGAGTTGGGAATAGGACCCAAGAGCCCTGATTTTCAAACTAACCATCGGATCTTGAATTTCAGACATTGAATCACCTGAATAAAGTGCTCTCAAGTGAGTTCCAGACCAGCAAGAGTTCATAGTAATTATTCAGCAAGTATTTTAGGAGAACTGGAATGGTAGAGAAAATAACGAACTGCAGAGAAGCAGCAAAATTTGTTGAACATATGACTGGTTATGACTATTTACTTGGTCTTAAAAGAAAACAACAGGGACCTGAGTCTCCTCCCTGTCAATAACCCCCTGCTCAGCCAATCAGGGTAGAGACCGAGGGGCGGGAGGATGAGGGTTCTCACCAGAGAGCCCAAAGGATGGCCCAGGTCACCGCTGGGGATCACTGTCTGAGCACTATTTCAGCCCCACATTTTTCGGTGGACCTCCCACAATGGGAGTTGTAGAGCACCCCCCACGACACACACACACCCCTCCTGGTGGTGGGAGGGGAACAGGGAAAGGACAAAAGAAGTAAGAGATGAAAAGAAAGGAGGGAGTGATGGAGGAAAAGGTAAAAGAAAAAGGACAAACCTTAATGTCCCCAGAGATTCTAAGGGACAAAATCCCAGGTGGGGAATAAAATTTGGCCACCTTAAGCTAGTGTTTTCCATGCCTAAAATTCAGCTGGCGCCAGATGCATCAGACTGAACAGGTTCCAAACCTCTCGGAGGCTCTTACCTTCTAAACAGGGACGTCAGTTTTCTAGTGAAATCAGGAAAAAGAAAGGAGAAAACTCAAAAGAGGTTCCTCCTGGTGGTCACATACATGAACCCAAATACTCTCTCAGACCTCAAAGAGAGACCTCGAGAAGGAGACTTGCTGAAGCAAAGCCACAGGGGTCTCTGAGGTTTCCCTGGCCCTGCGCCCCTGTCCTGCCTGGCTGATGTCAGCATCTCTCTGTGAGGTCACCACCTCCCCTGCACCTTTGGCCAATAGGCTGAGGTCCTGCAAAAGGCCTTTGTGATGTCACTGCCACACCCACCCCTCCCCTGCAGTGCTAATGTCCTGCCACAGGGCAGACACTTTGGAGGTTTGAGCTACTCCCTGTGGATCACCACACTCAATGAGTGTTCATTCTAGGAAGCAAGCCGGCTAGACAGTAAAACATCACAAGCTGCTCCCAATGCTACACTCGGTTTCTCAGAAATGAGTAGACTTTATGGGCAGAAGAGACAGTTAGAGCATCTAATCTGACCCCCTGCATATCACAGGCCTCCTGTCTACCACAATAGCTACTTTTGGGGCAAACACATTCCGGAAAGGCATCTAGTCTTTATTAATGACATCAAGAGATGGAGAATCCACCACTTCCCTTGGTAGCTTCTTCCTGTGTTCAATCATCCTCGCTGTTGAATATTTGTGCCTTATTTGTCATAGGCATTTGTCTCTTTTCACCTTCCAGCCATTGGGTCTTGTTCTGCCTTTCTCTGCTAGACTACAGAGTCCTTTAATACCCAGTATTTTCTCTCCATTAAGGCATTTCAACACTTCAGTGAAGTCACCTTTCAATCTTCTTTTGATAAGCTAAACAGGTTGAGCTCTTTCAATAGTTCACTAGAAGGCATTTTTCTCCAGCCCTCAGAACATTTGGTGGCTCTTTGCTGCCCCAGCTCCAATTTCTAGGACCATCTTTTTCAAAGGAAGACACCAAGACTGGAGGCAGTATTCCAATAGCAGTCTCACTGCTGCTGTGTCACCTCCCTATCCTACTCACGGCTCTGCTCCTACGTCTAATGATGGCTTTAGCCCTGTTCACCACAGCATCACACTGGGAGCTCATGTTGAGTGGCTTCTCCACTCTGGCCCCTAAATCCTTTTCAGAGTCACTGCTTTCCTGGATACACGTCCCCATTCTGGAGGTGTGGCCGGCGTGCCTTGTTGCCACGCATAGGACCTTGCATTGGGCTCTGCTCAAACTTGTTTTCTTTGAATGGGTCCAGCTGGCCGAATGAGCCAGATCGCACTGTATCACTGCCCTCTCCCCATCAGGAATTACCACTCTGCCTGTATTTTGTCACCCCCCAATCTTATCCGCAGTGATTGTATGTTTTCTCTCAATTCATTGATAACAATTA
>NW_027056069.1:0-6000 GCF_011386835.1 Chrysemys picta bellii
CTGGGCTTTTAAGGGGACTGTGCTCCAGGTTCATGCCGCCCTGTCATCCTGGAGCAGCTGGGGAAGCAAGTCCTCATGGAGGGCCCTGCCCACAGCCCTGTGCTCCAGGCTTCCTTGGGGGCAGAGGAAATTAAGGGTCTGGCTCTAGCTCCTATCCTCTAGCATCTCCTGCAGAGGGGCTGAGGGGAAGGAGAGTCCTGGCCCGGGAGGGACTGGGAGCTGACAGGAAAATGCTGATGGAGTCCCCTCTCCCTCTCCCGTCCATTAGAACTCAGCGGAATTCCCCAGGATGGGTCACCACGTGGCACAGCTAGCTCTGTCCGTCAGTGACCCAGCCAAGGACATCAGCCGGCAGGCCAGGGAGGGGGTTTACCGGCTCTACCAGCTGCTGCTGCACCAGACGGGTAAGGAACACAGCTGGGAAATGGCACCTGCTAGAAGAGTGAGACTAGGACCCCAGCCAATTTCTCTCAGACTGACCCCGGCTGGAGGATGAGTCTCTCTATCTCTTTCTGTGTTCCACACCACGCCCTGCAATTCTGTTGGGCCGGGCACGCAGCGAGGACTCTGCCCACTGTGCAGCCACCAATGGGATTGGAAGGACACAAGCCCTGCAACCAGAAGGACAAATGTGTGTGTGTCTCTCTCCCTGTCACCTACTCCCTCCTGGGGGAAACCCAGCAGCTGATGGGGGACAAGGTGAGCAGCTGCATTAGACTCAGGAGATTGGGGCGGGGCCCAGGCCTCATTCCCATTCTGTGGCCATTCGCTGGCCTGGCACAAGGAGCCTGGTGGGGAATGAAAGGGAGAGCAGGTGCTCCTGGGAAGGGAGATGAATTCACCTCCATTAGCAGGAACGAGCCAGCTTGTCCCCGGAGCAGCTCCACCCAGCTCTTTAGCCAGGCTAATTAATGACAAGCTTTGCCTCGTCCCAGACTTATGTTCTTAGGACAGGGTGCTATCGCTCTTGGGAAGGGCAGGAGAGTCCCCCAAGTGCCCTCTGCGAGACTCTCCTGTCCCACAGGGCCGCACCCAATTCCTAGTGGTCTGGTGTCTGTGTCACCCGAGCCACCACCCAGAGTTGCTCCCATCACTGGCAGCCTGGGAGGCCAAGGACTGACGGGTGATGGCGTCTGACCAGGCAGGGCTGAGGCACATGGGCAGGGGACGCTTGTCCTGCTGCTGGCAAGGCTGGACCCGTTCTGGAGAGAACAGGAGGATTCAGTCAGCGGTAGGGTTACCATGTCTAATAAATAAAAAAAGAGGACCCTCCACGGGCCCTGGCCCCGCCCATTTCCCCACCCCTAGCCCCGCCCTAACTCCGCCCCTTCCCCACCCTAACTCAGCCCCCTCCTCCCTCCCACTCCCAGCCATGGGGAAAGGGCTGCCCCAGTGCTACCGGCTTCACGGTTTGCCGGGCAGCCCCCAGACCCTGTGCCCCCGGCCGGCGCTTCCCCAGAGCAGCTGGAGCCCGGGAAGGGAAGTGCCTGGCCCGTGGCTCGGGGTCCGTAGGCAGGGGGTGGGCTGCCCGAAGCCGGTAGCGCTGGCTCGGGCAGCTCGGCTCTTAAAGTCTGAGAGGGGAGGAGCGGAGCAGAGCAGCCACGGGAGGGGAAGTGCCCGGCCGGCATTTTCCCGGACATGTTTGGCTTTTCGGCAATTCCCCCCGGACGGGGGTTTGATTTCCGAAAAGCAGGACATATCCGGGAAAAACTGGACGTATGGTAACCCTAGTCAGCAGGGGCTGCCAATCCGTCCCATTCACCAGGGCTGCCATCCTGCGGCTTCAGCATTAGTGGCTGGGGTGACTTGGGGAAAGGTCTCAACCTCCCCACATCCCACTTCACTGCTGCCAGAATCCCTCTTGCCCCCCCACTACAGTCCCCTCCCTACCCAACCTGGGTGGGGCTGGAGGAGAGGGGTCTGAGAACTTGAGCTGTGGATTGGAGGTGGAACAGCTGTCAGGGGCACTGAGGGGGAAGTGGCAGGAGCTCCCTGTACAAGGAGGGGGGTTGCCACTGGAGGTCACTAGGAAGGACAACAAGACTCCATCCTGGGGGTCAGGAGGGGGAATCCATCCCTCAGAGGTGGGCAGGGGCTGGGTGGAAATGCTGCTGGTTCCAGGGGCCGTTAATCCCCCCTGATTCCTCGGAGGCGTCTGAGTCTCAGACAGGTTCTTGTTCCCTTGCAGCAGGAGGACGTCACGGCCAATGTGATACGCCAGCTCCGTATCATGCGGCACGTGCGCCAGGTGCCCGAGGTGCGGCAGGGCCTGTGCCTCTGAGGCCACCAGCAACTCCCGCTCTCTGCTGCAGGTACTGCTCTGGCTCTCTGTAAATGGGGCGCTAGTGGAAGGGGAAATGGAGCCCCCTGGCACTCACAGAAACCCTCTCCCCGCTCTGTGGAGCAGGGTCCTTTCCTCTGCCCCCAAATTCCTTCATCTGGGACAGGAGCTCCTTCCCTCTCACCCATTCCCCTCCCCCCTTTCCTTGATCTACCGCCATCCCATTCCCCCTGCGCCCAGGCAGAGCTCTGCCTGCCCCATATGGTGCAGAAAGGCCTGTGATATGCAGGGGGTCAGATTAGATGCTCTAACTGTCTCTTCTGCCCATAAAGTCTACTCATTTCTGAGAAACCGAGTGTAGCATTGGGAGCAGCCTCTGCTGTTTTACTGTCTAGCCGGCTTGCTTCCTAGAATGAACTCTCATTGAGCGGGGTGATCCACAGAGAGTAGCTCAAACCTCCAAAGGGTCTGGCCTGCGGCAGAACATTAGCACTGCAGGGGAGGGGTGGGTGTGGCAGTGACATCACAAATGCCTTTTGCAGGACCTCAGCCTATTGGTCAAAGGTGCTTGGGAGGTGGTGACCTCACAGAGAGATGCTGACATCAGCCAGGCAGAACAGGGGCCCAGGGACAGGGAAACCTCTGAGTCCCCTGTAGCTTTCCTTCAGCAAGTCTCCTTCTCGAGGTCTCTCTTTGAGGACTGAGAGAGTATGTCACGTACATGAGCGCCAGGAGGAACCTCTTTTGAGTTTTCTCCTTTCTTTTTCCTGATTTTACTAGAAAACAGACGTCCCTGTTTAGAAGGTAAGAGCCTCCGAGAGGTTTGGAACCTGTTCAGTCTGATCCATCTGTTCCACAAGTTCTTCAGTCCAATCCACTTCCCTAACTAATTTCCTTAATTTTTTAAAGTTAGCCCTTTTGAAATCAAAAACTTTTGAAAAAAAAAACCCTAGTCACAGATCTATTTTTGTTTACCCTTCCATTTAGTTTAAACTGAATTAGCTCATGATCGCTCAAACCAAGGCTGTCCCCTACAACCATTTCTTCCAAGAGATCCTCACTACTCACCAAAACCAAATCTAAAATGGCATCCCCTCTTGTTGGTTCAGCAACTACTTGGTGAAGGAATCCATCAGCTATCACATCTAGGAAAATCTGAGCCCTATTATATTACTAGCACTTGTCCTCCAGTCTATATCTGGGAAGTTAAAGTCTCCCATGATCACACAATTCCCATTAGTATTTACTTCATTAAAGGTTTCAGAGTAGCAGCCGTGTTAGTCTGTATCCGCAAAAAGAACAGGAGTACTTGTGGCACCCCCCCCCCCCCCGAAAGGCAGAGATAGAGCCCAGGAATCGAGATGGTGGGGAAATTTCATTGAAACCGTTTCTGACCGAAAATCCTATTCAAACTAAACCAGTTTGTTTCTTGAAATCATAACAAGTGGCAATGAAAATTCTTTGTCACAATGTGTTAAATTGTCTCGTGGCACTCAAAGAGGAGACACTTAGATCTCAAAAATTAGATAAGATGCTTCAATCTGAGCTAAGTAGTTGCTGCTCTTAACAATTGCAAAATAATACAATACAAATAAAATAAACTATTTCAGCCATTCTATTATGTCCTAATCTGATCTGAGTAAACATGATAGGACACCTCATCTTATGCACTGCTCCTAGTGACACTCTCCAATAGACCCAGCAGTCCTTATTTCCAGGCCCCTTCACTAACAACTGCTGCACACTCCCTCCCACAGCTGGCAATTACAACCAGGCCCTCATGTCCGGTCCCCCTGCTTTGAGAGTGGGTTCCATTGCTGGTTTCCTATTGACCTGTGGGACTTGGGGTAAGTTGCTGCTCCCTCTAGGCTCTGTCCCCAGCAGTCAAATGGGGATTTCATACTTTCCCACTATTGGAAAGTGCTGGGAGAATCCCCCAGCAAAAGCTGCTCTGACAGTGCTAAGCAGCATCTGTTTGCTTGTGAGAATGTCCTATGGGACTGTGTCAAAAGCCTTATTAACACCACGATAGATCACATCTACTGTTTACCCACCTCCACTAGGCCCCTAACCCTGCCAAAGAAGGAGCTAGGATTGGTCTGGAATAATTTGTTCTTGACAAGTCAATGCTCACTAGTCCTAAGAACCAAATTGTCCTGCAGGTGCTGACAAACTGATTGTTTAATAAGCAGAGGCTGCTCCCAATGCTACACTCGGTTTCTCAGAAATGAGTAGACTTTATGGGCAGCAGAGACCGTTAGAGCATCTAATCTGACCCCCTGCATATCACAGGCCTCCTGTCTACCACAATAGCTACTTTTGGGGCAAACACATTCCGGAAAGGCATCTAGTCTTTATTAAATGACATCAAGAGATGGAGAATCCACCACTTTCCATGGTAGCTTCTTCCTGTGCTCAATCATCCTTGCTGTTGAATATTTGTGCCTTATTTGTCATAGGAATTTGTCTCTTTTCACCTTCCAGCCATCGGGTCTTGTTCTGCCTTTCTCTGCTCGATTAAAGAGCCCTTTAATACCCAATATTTTCTCTCCATTAAGGCATTTCAACACTTCAGTGAAGTCACCTTTCAATCTTCTTTTGATAAGCTAAACAGGTTGAGCTCTTTCAATAGTTCACTAGAAGGCATTTTTCTCCAGCCCTCAGAACATTTGGTGGCTCTTTGCTGCCCCAGCTCCAATTTCTAGGACCATCTTTTTCAAAGGAGGACACCAAGACTGGAGGCAGTATTCCAATAGCAGTCTCACTGCTGCTGTGTCACCTCCCTATCCTACTCACGGCTCTGCTCCTACGTCTAATGATGGCTTTAGCCCTGTTCACCACAGCATCACACTGGGAGCTCATGTTGAGTGGCTTCTCCACTCTGGCCCCTAAATCCTTTTCAGAGTCACTGCTTTCCTGGATACACGTCCCCATTCTGGAGGTGTGGCCGGCGTGCCTTGTGGCTACGTATAGGACCTTGCATTGGGCTCTGCTCAAACTTGTTTTCTTTGAATGGGTCCAGCTGGCCGAATGAGCCAGATCGCTGTATATCACTGTCCTCTCGCCATCAGGAGTTACCACTCTGCCTGTATTTTGTCACCCCCCAATCTTATCCGCAGTGATTGTATGTTTTCTCCCAATTCATTGATAACAATTATTTTAAAAAATTAGTCCTTGAGAGCTTCTTCAGACCCTTAGTACCCAGGACCTGCTCCCCACAGCACAGTGAGAAAGGCTGTCCAGCCCTCCTGGTACATACGGGATAAGCACAGAACAAACACACTTTAGGAGCTGTGTTGTCCATAGGCTCTGAACAACATGTGGGGGTCAGCAGATTACAAATGCACGAGAGACCTGTCGTGTAGACAGGTCCCAACTGTGTCTCGGTTTCCCACCCTGCTCTAAGTTTAGTCACAGCCTCCATGTCTTTTCCGCCATGTCCTTTAACCCCACGTCACTGCAGAAGAGAGATTTTCTGGTAGCCAGCTGGCTCTCCTGCATGTGGATGTCATTCCAAAAGACGTGCTCTGGCTCAGTCCCATGCTATGGTTGGCTGAAGGAACCACTTGGTCACATTGTAGACCCTGAGTTATACAGGAGGGGCGACTAGATGCACATAATGGTCCTTTCTGACCTGAACCTCTATCAATCACTACATTTTCTGCTGCTAGGAAGAGAACTCTGAACCTATTTTCTCTCATTCACTTTCAGTCGGAATA
>NW_027056070.1:0-6000 GCF_011386835.1 Chrysemys picta bellii
ATTTCAATCCAGGCCAAAGGATTTCCTCTTCCATTGTGTCTTCAGCACCTTTGCGAGCAAAGAGTTACTGTTACCCACAGGTTTCCAGTTTCAACCTGTCCCAGGGTGAGACGGCCAGGAAAGGGGTTGGAGCTCAACTGCACCTGGCCCAGGTGATGCAGCTCCCTAGGGTGAAGGGAATAAGTGTTTGGGTCACGTGACAATACGCAGCCTGTGACTAGGACCCAGGCCTGCTGAGAGATAGAAGGGCAGCCTGTGCTCAGCCAGGAGAGTGACCCCAAGGGAAGCAGGCATGGGAGGGGTTTGGAGCGTCCTTTAAAGGTCAGGGACAAGTTGGGAAGGGGCCAGGCTGAGCACTAAGGACAAGGCCCTAGGAGGGAAAGACAGGGCAGTTTAGGAGATGGGGCAGATAGTCCAGTTGGTTTCGGCTCCCAGGACCAGACACCCAGAGGTGAAGGTGATTGTCGGGGCTTATGTCCTTCTTCCCCAGTGTAGATTTGATAGAGGAGAAGACTGATGCCGTAAGGGGGAAGTGAGTTACCCCAAGGTCACCCAGTGAGTTTATATCACGAATGCATACTCGGAAGGATCCAATAGAAACATGGATTTTCCAGTCTCTTCTTTCTAGGAGTCCCCAGGGCTAAGGTAAAACCCCTGCTGCCACAGGCCAAGCCCCCTGTTATATACCCTCCTCCTTAGAACCTGGCCCACGCGGGGGCAAGTTCTATTCTTCTCCAAGCTTCATCCCTCCTCATCTCATCGCTGTCACCGGCTGCGAGCTTGTACAGCCTGTGCGCAGTGTCTGCAGCTCCACTGCCAGCTCGCTCGGGGCAAACCTTCTCTTCTGCAGTATCCCGACGCTCTTCCTGCAGCCACTCAGTCTCATGAACAGCTGCTTGCAGAGCCTCTTCTGAAGCCTTTAGCGTCTTCTGTTGCCTTTTTGCTACTGCCGCTGTATCTGCCAAAACCTTTTCGGTCAGGGTCTGAGAACCCACCATGGACTGCTCCACCCTTGTGTTTGTCCCTCCTCCAGTCTGCTTCATCTCTGGGCCAATCATTTCGTCCTTCATCGCCCTGCAGCACCCGACAGGGTGTGTTGGTGGAGGGTCTGCAAGATCCATGGCCACCCCAGCCACCTCCACCTTTCCTGCCTCATGGGGGTTTGTGTCAGAGGACACCTTCTCCTTTCTTTCTAACTTCTTAGGGCCCTGGCCCCTCGTTCAGCCACTCAGCAATTTCCTAAGCAGGCCGTGTCTTTTGATATGGCCTGCTTCTCTGCCCCCAAAACAAAGAACTCTTGCTCCCATCTTGGCATTAGGCCACGCTTGTACACTTTCCCATGCCCTTCTCCCTGGGCTAACCTTCTCAGCACAGCCCAGGCATGCTCTCCTTCTCTGCTCTTTTTGTCCATGGGCATAGCAGACCCTGGGTTGATTTCCCTTTGCAGGATCTCTCACAGGTATTGCTGCTGCTGCGTCTGTAGCTCCACCTGCACTTCCTTCTGCATCTGTTGGTTTTCTAGGAGCTGCTGGAGAAACCCCTAGATCTGCTTTGGCTACTTAGCCAGTCCCTGGAACTGAAGTGGGAAATCCAGCGACCAGCTTGGTCCCTTGATACACCTGCTCAGTGGTTTGAGCATTGGCCTTCTAAACCCGAGGTTGTGAGCTCAATCCTTGAGGGGGCCATTTAGGGATCAGGGCAAAAAACTGTCTGGGGATTGGTCCTGCTTTGAGCAGGGGGTTGGACTAGATGACCTCCGGAGGTCCCTTCCAACCCTGATATTCTATGATTCCTTCAGCAGCCAAGACTTCCCTCACGGATCACAGGGGGAACTTAGTCCTGCCAACTATGCCAATCATAAATGAATCTACTCATCGTTAGGTGCCCCCCGGCAGCCAGGCATGGCATCACAGCCCTCTCGCTGGGCTAGCGTCCCCCATCCATGATCGCTCCAGCACCACGGCAGTTTCTCTGCCTGGTAACTCCGGCCAGGTCACCACCTTTAGTCCACCCTTCTGGGGCCCAGCTTGCCTCACACTAAAAGTCCAAAGAGGTCTTTCCACAGACAGAAGTCCTTCTGCCATCGCTGGGGCACTTGCTCAGCCTGTAGCCCCCTTGCTGGGCTTGGGAACCCTCTCCAGGTGCGTGTACGCCACCTCCTCTGGGGCCGGTAGGGGAACCCAGTCCCACCCTGACATTGATAGCAGCTCAGGGCCCTGGACCCAACAGCTAGGTCTGCCCTTTTCTCTTTGCTGCACTTTTCCAACCTCTCTTCTCAAGTTCCCCTCCAGGCTTTCCTTGCTGCTCTGAACTTCCTACCTCGTTCTCAATCCTGTTGCTACCCCAGCTGGGCCGTATCACCACTGAAGTCTGGCTCTTTAGGGGGGCGGATATGGTGCCTCTCAGTTCGGGCTCATTCTGTAATCAGCTTTCTGTGAGTGCCAGGGGGCTCCATTTCCCCTTCCACTAGCTCCCCATTTACAGAGAGCCAGAGCAGTACCTGCAGCAGAGAGCGGGAGTTGCTGGTAGCCTCAGAGGCACAGGCCCTGCAGCGCCTCGGGCACCTGGCACAAGTGCCGCATGATACGGAGCTGGCGCATCACATTGGCCGTGACGTCCTCATGCTGCAAGGGAACGAGAACCTGTCTGAGACTCAGATGCCTCCGAGGAATCAGGGGGGATTAACGGCCCCTGGAACCAGCAGCATTTCCACCCAGCCCCTGCCCACCTCTGAGGGATAGATTCCCCCTCCTGACCCCCAGGATGGAGTCTTGTTGTCCTTCCTAGTGACCTCCAGTGGCAACCCCCCTCCTTGTACGGGGAGCTCCTGCCACTTCCCCCTCAGTGCCCCTGACAGCTGTTCCACCTCCAATCCACAGCTCAAGTTCTCAGACCCCTCTCCTCCAGCCCCACCCAGGTTGGGTAGGGAGGGGACTGTAGCGGGGCGGCAGGAGGGATTCTGGCAGCAGTGAAGTGGGATGTGGGGAGGTTGAGACCTTTCCCCAAGTCACCCCAGCCGCTAATGCTGAAGCCACAGGAACGCAGCCCTGGTGAATGGGACGGATCGGCAGCCCCTGCTGACTGAATCCTCCTGTTCTCTCCAGCAGGGCCGGCTTTAGGAAGGGCGGGGCCCAATTCGAACATTTTTGGCGGGGCCCCGGCAGGGATGACTAACAAAAAAAAATGTAAACAAAAGCCTTTCATTTCTTCCATGTATTATTTACTTTCCATAACTATATAAATAATAAAATTATATATTATGTACATTGCATCATATATGCTGTTGATCGGTTATTAATGAGCTCCGTTTCACGTTTGTGGGTCCCCGCCACTCCCTGGGGGTGTGCTAGGGTGACCAGATGTCCTGATTTTATAGGGACAGTCCTGATTTTTGGGTCTTTTTCTTATAGGATCCTATTATCCCCCACCCCTTATCCCGATTTTTCACACTTGCTGTCTGGTCACCCTAGTGGTGTGCACATGGGTGGGTCCCAGCTGCTCCCTGCCCCCCTCATTGAAGCAGGTGTGCAGGGTTACTACCCTGGGAACTGCAGGGCACCAGTGGACATGGGGCTGGCTGGAGGCAGGGCAGGAGCTCACTGGAGGTAGGGTCTGGCTGCAGGCAGGGCAAGGGGTGCGGGGCTCGCTGGAGACAGGGGTGTGTGGGGCTGGCTGGCTTTGGGCAGGGCCGCGGGGGGGGGTGCGGCAGGGGTTGCCTGGAGACAGGGCAGGGGGTGCGGCAGAGGCTGGCTGTGAGCAGGGGGTGCAGGGCTGGCTGCAGGCAGGGCAGGGGGGCGGGCCTGGTGCGGGCAGAACAGGGGCGGCGGGGCTGGAGGTAGGGCAGGGGTGCAGCAGGGACTGGCTCCGGACAGGGGGTGCAGGGCTGGCTGGAGACGGGGATGGCTGCGGGCAGGGCAGGGGGTGCGGGGCTGGTGCGGGGACGGGGTGCAGCAGAGGCAGCTTTAAATAGCCCCTGAGTCCCCCGCTATCCCAGGGCTCTGGGTGCTATTTAAAGGGCCCAGGGCTGCCCTGCTTCTACCGTCCCGGCCCTTTAAATAGCCGCGGGAGCCCTGGGGAAGCAGCGGGGCTCCAGTGGCTATTTAAAGGGCCGGGGCGGTAGAGGCAGCAGGAGCCCCGGACTTTTTAAATAGCCCCCAGAGCCCCGCAGCCCTACCCCAGGGCTCCAGCAGTGGGGGTCTGGTAGCAATTTAAAGGGCCTGGGGCTCCAGCCCCTGCTGGGAGCCCTAGGTCCTTTAAATTGCCCCCTGGGGAAGCCGGGCCACCCTGGTACAGCGCACCGGCTCTTGCCGGTACACCGTACCGGGGCTTGGGCACGGGGCCCGATTCAGGGGAATTGGTTGAATTGGCCTAAAGCCGGCTCTGGTGGGGGTATGGCCACAGAGCCGCAGGGAGGGGAACCCTGAGGTGTGGGGGCTGGGTGGGTACTGGGAGTTCCTCCTGAAGGGACGGGGGTTGGCCAAGGTCACTCAGCCCCGGGGTGTGGGAGGGGGACTGGCTGAGGGCACTCAGAGCCCCAGGAAGTGGCGGGGGGCTGAGGGGAGGGACTGGCCAGGGGCACTCAGAGCTCGGGGGAGGGGCTGTGCGGGGGGGCACTCACAGCCCCAGGAAGTGGGGGGGGGGCTGAGGGGAGGGACTAGCCAGGGGCACTCAGAGCTCGGGGGAGGGACTGTCCGGGGGGGTACTCAGAGCCCCAGGAAGTGGGGGGGGGGGCTGAGGGGAGGGACTAGCCAGGGGCACTCAGAGCTCGGGGGAGGGACTGTCCGGGGGGGTACTCAGAGCCCCAGGAAGTGGGAGGGGGGGGCACACAGGATTTCAGGAATTCCCTGGTAGTGAAAAGCTGCTGGCGGCAGGGAGGAGCCAGCCGTGACAATCCCCACTTGGGATCCCTGGCTGGGCTAGTGGCTATGGGGGCCCGTGGCCAAGCTGCAGCGGAAGGTGACCTGAAGGAAATGCCTCGGCCTCGGCCTCCGGCTAGGAAGGGCCTGGGCCAGACAATGACCCACCGCGCAGTGTCCCAGCTCCCTGCCCCACACCTGCGGGGCACGGCCCCTCCTCTGTAGGGAGGTTGGCATGTACCTTAGTGCTGCTTCCTCCATCCCCAAAGGCCTCTCCCAGCCAGTCTCTGGCAACCCCTGCCGTTCAATACGCACATTACCCTGCTGTGACATACCGGGGGGGGGACCCCTCGGGGATGGGGGGGCTGTCACACAGCTGGGCAATTTAACCCAGCTGGGCTGGGGTGACTGTCTCCTTGGAGCTGGGGTCTCAGCCCAGGTGTCTCTCTGCCCTTCCCCCCAGTCGCCCCCGGGCGAGGTGGGAGTGCCCCACGTTGTGTTCCAGCCCCACATTCGCACCCACAAGTGCTGGTGGGTTCCAATCCCAGCTGAACACGCCCACCCGGCCCTAGTGCGGAGCAGAAGGGCCCAGCGCTGCCCCACAGACCCTCTGGCTCTCCGGGCCCGCTCTTACCCATCACCGCAGCACGTCTGGCCCAGGCTGAACGCTGCTGCTCTGTGCAGAGAGGCTGGCACTTCTTGCTCCTGCCGTAGGAGGGGCAGGTGCTGCTACCGACTGCTCCCCTAACCCCCGCCCTGCTGCGCTCTGGGGATGCTGCCCTGCTGTGGAGCTCTCAGGTGTCTTGAACTGGAATTTGTTTGGAGAGAAACTGCTGAGCAGCCTTATCAGCCCCGAGCAGAGAGTACCTGGGAGCCTGCCTGGGTCGGGCGGGTCTGGTACAGCCTCCCCCCAGATAAGGCTATTCCCTGGACCTGCCACCCATTGGAATCTGGAATGATTCCCTCCGAGGTAACACCCGGGGCAGCCAGGGCAGGGCAGGGCACGGCCTGCTCCCCTGGAGCGTTAGGGCTTTCAGGAGTCAGAGGTGCCAGCAGAGCAAGTTGTACGTTAAAGCAGCGAAGGCAGTTGGGGGGCAGAGGAATTGGGTGCTTTGCCATTGCACTTGATCAGCTCAATTTGAAA
>NW_027056071.1:0-6000 GCF_011386835.1 Chrysemys picta bellii
ATGGATCTAAGAGTGAAGGTAAAATTGCCCCCACCCCTCTCATCGGGCTCACCTCCAAGATGTAATGGAGCCTGTCGGTGTCTGGGGACTCTGCCAGCAGGTTCCCCAGCATGGCGTCCAGGAGGTCTGGCAAGACCCTAGGCAGATCCTGAAAGCAAGGGAGAGCCATGGGTCAGAGTTAGGGAACCTGGGGCTACATCTGCCACAGGATGGGAAGTGGGGTCTCTGGGAAGCACTGGTGAGACCCCCAAACACATATCCTGGCCTCTCTCATTCACGTTCCACTGCAGGCAATTAGCAAGGATTCATGGCAGGATGACAGCTGGCTCTTCAATCCATGACTTTAGCTGATTTACCTGCACTTGGGTGGTGTCCTTCTCCATGCCCAGGGTGAAGACGGCGTGCAGGGCAGCTCGGAGGAGGTGGGTCTCCAGCTCTGGCTCCAGGGCAGGCGTCATGGTGCTGGCAAGAGAGAGGAGCCGGTATTAGACTGTGCAGTGCGGGGATGGGACTGGCACCAACACGCAGGTGAAACTGCAGGGAAATAGGCACAGGCTGGCAAGAAGGGAAACTGAGGCACCGAGCCAGGGAATGACAAGGCCAAGGTTTCTCAGACAGACAGCGGCAGGGCAGGAATAGCCCCTGTTCCCTGGACCCTGCTGCCCCTCCTGAATCTGATCCTGGGAGTGAGCCTCTCCCCAAAGCCGTTGCAATGTTACTGGAGTGAAAAGAACAGCCCAGCCAGGAGAGAATGACCCTTCCCCGCACCTCTGCCAGAGGAGCCACCCTTGGGCGGTGACCTGGGAGTGGGAGGGGCAGTGACTCCCAGCCATGGGCCTGAGCAGCACCGGGGTTAGGGGAACCGGGCCGGAGGGTCTCGGTATCTGAGGTTGCCCACAGCAATCAGGGAGTTAGCGAGGACGGCGCCGGGTGGAGAGTTATCAGGCAGCTCCTCAATGAGCTCCTGTGAGACCCAAAGGAGACAAAGGAGCGTGTGAGATTCGGGCCACACTGACACTTCTCAGTGAGGAGATTACACAGCCAGGGCCCCACACAGCCAGCAGGATCCCCCCACCTGCCTCCCGCTCCTCCGATTCCTGCCCAATAGTGACCACTCTCCGAATTTCTCCCGTCTCTTCGCCCCGACCATTTCTGGTTTCTGCAGACTAGATGTTTTAGCGAAGTTTAGAATTCCTTGGTGCTCAACACCGTGAAACGCCCCTTATCTCACCCAGGCTCCCGACTGCCCAAAGTTGGAGAATTGTCCCTGTTCCCACTGCAGAGCACCCCCCACGACACACACACAGAGTCCTCCTGGTGGTGGGAGGGGAACAGAGGAAAGGACAGAAGACATAAGAGATGAAGAGAAAGGAGGGAGGGATGGAGGAAAAGGTAAAACAAAAAGGACAAACCCTAATGTCCCCAGTGATTCTAAGGGACAAAATCCCAGGTGGGGAATAAAATTCGACCACCTTAAGCTAGTGTTTTCCATGCCTAGAATTCAGCTGGCACCAGATGCATCAGACTGAACAGGTTCCAAACCTCTCGAAGGCTCTTACCTTCTAAACAGGGACGTCTGTTTTCTAGTAAAATCAGGAAAAAGAAAAGAGAAAACTCAAAAGAGGTTCCTCCTGGCGCTCATGTACGTGAACCTAAATACTCTCTCAGTCCTCAAAGAGAGACCTCGAGAAGGAGACTTGCTGAAGCAAAGCTACAGGGGACTCTGAGGTTTCCCTGGCCCTGCGCCCCTGTCCTGCCTGGCTGATGTCAGCATCTCTCTGTGAGGTCACCACCTCCCCTGCACCTTTGACCAATAGGCTGAGGTCCTGCAAAAGGCCTTTGTGATGTCACTGCCACACCCAACCCTCCCCTGCAGTGTTAATGTCCTGCCACAGGGCAGACACTTTGGAGGTTTGAGCTACACAAAGAGGAGACACTTAGATCTCAAAAATTAGAGGAGATGTTTCAGTCTGAGCTAAGTAGTTGCTGTTCTTAACAATTGCAACATAATAAAATACAAATAAAATAGACTATTTCAGCCATTCTATTATGTCATAATCTGATCTGAGTAAACATGATAGGACACCTCATCTTATGCACTGCTCCTAGTGACACTCTCCAATAGATCCCCATCCTCCACCTGCCGGGAGGTAGGTAGGGGCGGATTGTTATCCCTACTTGAAAGAGGGAGAAGCTAAGGCTGAGAAAGGAGAATTGACTTGTCTTAGGTCACACAGACAGTCCGTGGCAGAGTTGGGAATAGGACCCAAGAGCCCTGATTTTCAAACTAACCATCGGATCTTGAATTTCAGACATTGAATGACCTGAATAAAGTGCTCTCAAGTGAGTTCCAGACCAGCAAGAATTCATAGTAATTATTCAGCAAGTATTTTAGGAGAACTGGAATGGTAGAGAAAATAATGAACTGCAGAGAAGCAGCAAAATTTGTCGAACATATGACTGGTTATGACTATTTACTTGGTCTTAAAAGAAAACAACAGGGACCTGAGTCTCCTCCCTGTCAATAACCCCCTGCTCAGCCAATCAGGGTAGAGACCGAGGGGCGGGAGGATGAGGGTTCTCATCAGAGAGCCCAAAGGATGGCCCAGGTCACCGCTGGGGATTACTGTCTGAGCACTATTTCAGCCCCACATTTTTCGGTGGACCTTCCACAATGGGAGTTGTAGAGCACCCCCCACGACACACACACACCCCTCCTGGTGGTGGGAGGCGAACAGGGAAAGGACAAAAGAAGTAAGAGATGAAAAGAAAGGAGGGAGGGATGGGGGTAAAAGTAAAAGAAAAAGGACAAACCTTAATGTCCCCAGAGATTCTAAGGGACAAAATCCCAGGTGAGGAATAAAATTTGGCCACCTTAAACTAGTATTTTCCATGCCTAAAATTCAGCTGGCACCAGATGCAGCAGACTGAACAGGTTCCAAACCTCTCAGAGGCTCTTACCTTCTAAACAGGGACGTCAGTTTTCTAGTGAAATCAGGAAAAAGAAAGGAGAAAACTCAAAAGAGGTTCCTCCTGGTGCTCACATACATGAACCCAAATACTCTCTCAGACCTCAAAGAGAGACCTCGAGAAGGAGACTTGCTGAAGCAAAGCCACAGGGGTCTCTGAGGTTTCCCTGGCCCTGTGCCCCTGTCCTGCCTGGCTGATGTCAGCATCCCTCTGTGAGGTCACCACCTCCCCAGCACCTTTGGCCAATAGGCTGAGGTCCTGTAAAAGATCTCTGTGATGTCACTGCCACACCCACCCCTCCCCTGCAGTGCTAATGTCCTGCCGCAGGCCAGACCCTTTGGAGGTTTGAGCTACTCCCTGTGGATCACCCCACTAAATGAGTGTTCATTCTAGGAAGGAAGCCGGCTAGACAGTAAAACATCACAAGCTGCTCCCAATGCTACACTCGGTTTCTCAGAAATGAGTAGACTTTATGGCCAGAAGAGATCGTTAGAGCATCTAATCTGACCCCCTGCATATCACAGGCCTCCTGTCTACCACAATAGCTACTTTTGGGGCAAACACATTCCGGAAAGGCATCTAGTCTTTATTAATGACATCAAGAGATGGAGAATCCACCACTTTCCATGGTAGCTTCTTCCTGGGGTCAATCATCCTCGCTGTTGAATATTTGTGCCTTATTTGTCGTAGGAATTTGTCTCTTTTCACCTTCCAGCCATTGGGTCTTGTTCTGCCTTTCTCTGCTAGACTACAGAGCCCTTTAATACCCAGTATTTTCTCTCCATTAAGGCATTTCAACACTTCAATGAAGTCCCCTTCAATCTTCTTTTGATAAGCTAAACAGGTTGAGCTCTTTCAATAGCTCACTAGAAGGCATTTTTCTCCAGCCCTCAGAACATTTGGTGGCTCTTTGCTGCCCCAGCTCCAATTTCTAGGACCATCTTTTTCAAAGGAGGACACCAAGACTGGAGGCAGTATTCCAATAGCAGTCTCACTGCTGCTGTGTCACCTCCCTATCCTACTCACGGCTCTGCTCCTTCGTCTAATGATGGCTTTAGCCCTGTTCACCACAGCATCACACTGGGAGCTCATGTTGAGTGGCTTCTCCACTCTGGCCCCTAAATCCTTTTCAGAGTCACTGCTTTCCTGGATACACGTCCCCATTCTGGAGGTGTGGCCGGCGTGCCTTGTTGCCACGCATAGGACCTTGCATTGGGCTCTGCTCAAACTTGTTTTCTTTGAATGGGTCCAGCTGGCCAAATGAGCCAGATCGCTCTGTATCACCGCCCTCTCCCCATCAGGAATTACCACTCTGCCTGTATTTTGTCAGCCCCCAAACTTATCCACAGTGATTGTATGTTTTCTCTCAATTCATTGATAACAATTATTTTAAAAAATTAGTCCTTGAGAGCTTCTTCAGACCCTTAGTACCCAGGACCTGCTCCCCACAGCACAGTGAGAAATGCCGTCCAGCCCTGCTGGTACATACGTGATAAGCACAGAACAAACACACTTTAGGAGCTGTGTTGTCCATAGGCTCTGAACAACATGTGGGGGTCAGCAGATTACAAACGCACGACAGACCTGTAGTGTAGACAGGTCCCAACTGTGTCTCGGTTTCCCACCCTGTAAAATGGGGAGAACAAACAAAACTTTGATTAGCTCCATTTGATAGCTGGGGAAACCGAGGCACCCAGCGGTGCAGAGACTCGCTCATGGTCCCAAAGCCAGGAATAGAAAACAGCAGATCTGATAGCCAGGCCTGGGACCTAGCCCCAGTTATCCTGGCCTTGCTGCTCTAAGTTTAGTCACAGCCTCCATGTCTTTTCCCCCGTGTCCCTTAACCCCACGTCACTGCAGAAGAGAGATTTTCTGGTAGCCAGCTGGCTCTCCTGCATGTGGATGTCGTTCCAAAAGACGTGCTCTGGCTCAGTCCCATGCTATGGTTGGCTGAAGGAACCACTTGGTCACATTCTAGGCCCTGAGTTATACAGGAGGGGCGACTAGATGCACAGAATGGTCCTTTCTGACATGAACCTCTATCAATCGCTACATTTTCTGCTGCTAGGAAGAGAACTCTGGACCTATTTTCTCTCATTCACTTTCAGTCGGAATAATTTCAATCCAGGCCAAAGGATTTCCTCTTCCATTGTATCTTCAGCACCTTTGCGGGCAACCAGTTACTTTTACCCGCAGGTTACCACTTTCAACCTGTCCCTGGGTGAGATGGCCAGGAAAGGGGTTGGAGCTCAACTGGACCTGGCCCAGGTGATGCAGCTCCCTAGGGCGAAGGGAATAAGTGTGGGGGTCACGTGACAAGACGCAGCCTGTGACTAGGACCCAGGCCTGCTGAGAGATAGAAGGGCAGCCTGTGCTCAGCCAGGAGAGAGACCCCAAGGGAAGCAGGCATGGGAGGGGCTTGGAGAGTCCTTTAAAGGTCAGGGACAAGCTGGGAAGGGGCCAGGCTGAGCACTAAGGACCAGGCCCTAGGAGGGAAAGACAGGGCAGTTTAGGAGATGGGGCAGATAGTCCAGTTGGTTTCGGCGCCCAGGACCAGACACCCAGAGGTGAAGGTGATTGTCGGGGCTTCTGTTCTTCTTCCCCAGTGTAGATTTGATAGTGGAGAAGACTGATGCCGTAAGGGGGAAGTGAGTTACCCCAAGGTCACCCAGTGAGTTTATATCACGAATGCATACTCGGAAGGATCCAATAGAAACATGGATTTTCCAGTCTCTTCTTTCTAGGAGTCCCCAGGGCTAAGGTAAAACCCCTGCGGCCCCTCCCCATTCTGCTCACCTCCAAGTTGTGCTGGAGTTTGTCTGTGCTGGGGGGTGCTGTCAGCAGGATCGAGAGCTCGTCATCCATGTTCTCTGGGCAGGCCTTGCTCAGAGCCTGCCAGCGGAGGGAGACCAGGGGTCAGGAGCCTGCATTAGCACCGGTGTGCCATTGACCAGGAGCCGGCTGAGGTAAGCGCCCCCTGCCCGGAGCTCGCACCCAGAAACCCTGCCCCAGGTCGGAACCCCCTCCCAC
>NW_027056072.1:0-6000 GCF_011386835.1 Chrysemys picta bellii
TAGTTTTCCCACCCCTGGTCTAACCTAAATCTCCATCACTGCAGAGCATGCTGATTTCCCCCTTCTTCTATTTTCAGTGCAGCTGGAGAGGAGTTGATCTCAGTCCTCTCCCTAACAGCCCTTAACTTATAGGAAAACTTATCAGGTCCCCTCACAGTCTTCCTTTCTCAAGAATAAAGATGTCCATTTTTTTAACCTCCTGTCTTGCATACGACACCTTTGTTAATACACTGCAGAATGATATTTGCCTTTTTCACAATAGCCTCACATTGTTTACACATACTCAGTTTGTGGTCCACTGGAACCCCAGCTCCTGTTCTGTAATATTGGTACCTAGGCTGTTTAATGCATTTCATTTTGTCCTCCTGGCTGAAATATTTGCACTAGTCAAGATAAATTCAACAAAGATGGTTTCAGACCAATTCTCCAATTCGTCAAGATTGTTTTGAATTCTAATCCTGTCCTCACAACTGCTGGCCGCCCTTCCCAGCTTGTTCGGGCCTGCAGCATTTCTAAGTACACTCTCCACTAGAGCATCTAAATCATGACTTAAACGGTGAAAACTGTCAGAGCCAGGACCGACTCTTGTAGGACCCCACTAGCAATGTTTTCCCAGCGTGAGAGTGAATCATTGATAACTACTGAGAGTCTTTACAGTCATTTCATCTAGACCTGAGCCATAAACAATGTAGACCAACCTAGGTGAGATATAGATGCAGCTGTGGGTTCCCATTCCTTCTGCTGCTGTCTGTGACCCGGGTATCCAGTACAGGAGGGGAGTTTGTACCTTTACTCTGGCTAAGCAGAATAACCCCTTCCCTCCTGTAGCATCCCCTGGGTGTGGGTGTGGTCCCTGTGGGGCTGCCCCAATTCCCCTTCCTCACCCCGCTCAGTGGAACAGATTCGGTTCCACTTGCCCCAACTGAAAAGGAGAGTGGTCCCGGAGTCGGTGCTTTGGAGGTGCAAGATGAGTCAATGCTTGTGTAGGATCTGCACAAAAACAATGCTAGGCACTCCCCCTGCTGGCTATAGCTGCAGAGAAACAAGCCTGTCCTCCCAGAGCCAGGTTGGGACTAGAGGCTGTTCTACAAACACGGCACCCCTCACCCCAACTTTACCCCACCTGTTCCCCACTCCTTCAGTGACTTTACCCAGTGCAGGGGGATCATTTGCTGGGTTTTGCCAGCGTAACCCACAAAGAGTTTTAGGAAAGAATTGTTATTGATTAGAACAGGGGGCCGGGAGCCAGGATTCCTGGATTCTCTTCCCATTTCTGCTGCTTCCACAGAAAATCAGTCATTTTCCTCTCTTTGTGCCTTTATCCCCATCAATAAAATGGAGCCAACAATGCTCTAGAAGTGCTAGGGATTATTGTATTGCAGTTGCCAAGGTTAGGGCAGGCTGCAAAAGGGAGAGCAAAACTGGTGGTTAACACGGAGGTTAAACTCACCAACCCGTCATAAACTCTGCTTCTCATCCCCCATACTGGTTATCGAGAAGCTGAAAAAAGAAATCACATTGTGTTTCAGTTTTCTGGCTCCCAATCAGCACCTAGGTCCAGTACAGTGAAAGTTATTTAAAAACTCTGCTCGTTATACAAAATATTTTGGTAACCCCAAAGGGTCATCCACAGTGCCAGGTCAATATTAAGTTGGATCTTACCCAAAATACCACGCTGCCAGGCAATTCTTTAGTGTGTAAAATGATAGGTTTATTGTAAGGAAAAAAGAAAGACAAGAGTGTTAAATGATAAAGCACTCAGATACATACAGCGACTTCAAGGTCCATATATCAAGTTCTTAGCAGTATTGGGGAATTCACTGGCTTGAAAGTCCCTCTGGATCACATCCACAGCTTGGATGGGTCATTCAATCCTTTGTTCAGAGCTTCGGCTTGTAGAAAAGTCACTCCAGAGATAAGGAGCAGGAATGACAAAATGGAGATGATGCAGCTGCCCTTTATATTCCTTTTCCAGGTGGCTTGTACTTCCTGTGTCCCAACTACAAACTAACAGCACATGGGCCTGGAAAAGCCTTAGGGCTTGTCTACACTGCCAAGTGAACGACAAAAGTTTTGGTGTTCACCGGTGCTTAAAAAAAACCTTTATAAAAGACGAACATTTTGCCAGTCAGCAGCATGAATGCCACGTTGTCAGCAGGAGCCCGGTCCTGTCAACAACAATAACCCCACTCGTAGGGGGTGGAAATTTTTTGTCGGCAAAAGTGCCAACAAAAAAAGTTCACACTGCCAAAGTTTTAGCGGCGGGGTTGTGTTGCTAAAAGCTGGGGAGTGTAGACAAAGCCTTAGAGTCCCCTGTCTATAGACATGGCCCTACAAGTCGTGCTGAGTCATAAGGCGTAGTCCCTGGCCTTTCAATGGGTTCATTGTACAGCTGATGACCCTTGATGGGCCATTGAACAGGCCAGGCAGTGCTGATGCCAGTCTGTGTGTCGGTGTCACTCAGAAACACAGCACAAGTCTGGAAACACAGATATGCCCTACGTATCTATAACTCGCACTACAAAGGTGATACAAACATATAAATAAGATTATCATACTTGGCAAATCATAACATTTTCACAAATACCTCACATGGCATATCTAGCACAATTCATCGCAATTGTATCATACTGGTATCAACAATATGATAAAGTGCCTCCCACATTCCACAGCATCACAGTGCCCCCCCCATCCACCTGGTTAGCTCTAAAGGAGGTGATCTCCTTATAGGTTTTGATGGACAGGCCTGGGTTCTTCTGGATCCTGCCCTCAGCTCAGTGGGGTTTAACTTCCTTATTTTCTTCCCGTATGAATTTATTTGGCGGTGCCTCCATCCCCTGTGCCCCTTCCTGGCAGGATCATCAGGGCAGCTTAGGAGGGACATTCTAACACCAGTGTAACCCCCACTTACCTGCCAGATATTTGGAGGCTCCCAAGAAATAACACACACAATTCAACACAGTAATTATATTAACCAAGAGGTAAATATAATGTAACTGGTTAAAACACTATTCTCAGGGTCATTGGTGCCCATGCTGATAATACACCTGAATTTCCCCAGGCACGTGACCTGATATAGCAAATGTAAAATTAGTGTCTTGTTGGTACATGTACTTTGTAGGGGCCCTTCGTGACCTGTGACCACGAGATCTGTGCAGCTGTTAGGAATGTGGCTGACTGGGTTCAGTGCTGCCCGAGTGACTCACACGGGGATAGGGTGATAAATCCCTCTGCAGATTTATAGGCAGCAGCAACAGTCTCTGCTCGGACCCCAGGGAAGCACCAACAGCCTCTAAGGCTCCCAGCAGCAGCTGGCGACCAGCCGGGAAGTGTGAAAAATCGGATCGGGGCAGGGCGGGGGGGCGGGGGGGTGTAACAGGTGCCGATATTAGACAAAGCCCCAACTATCAGGACTGTCCCTATAACATTAGGACATCTGGTGCCCCTGGCAGCAGCGCCTGGTAGGGACAGAGCCCCCCCGTCCCCCAGCAGTCTGGCCCCTTTCCCCAACACAGAGCCCACTGCCCCCAGGGGAGAACACAGGGTAGTGCAATCTCCATTGACACCCCCCCACACACACAAGTAGCAGGGCTTTCCCCCGCTGTTCCACCCCCAGGAAAAGCAAAGGGTGAGCTGATGGTCCCTCTAGGACCAGCTCCGAGCACCCAACTTTCATGAGTGTCGGAACCCAGCAGCACACACACAGAGGTGCATTGAGCACTTGGGCTATGCGGAGCCTCCGCTCCATTGCTCCTACCTTTGCACCATGTTATTGGTTAACTTGTTTTAATCAATTGGAGTTACTTAATTTTTTTAAATGTCCAATTCTCCTAAAAAAAAAAACCATCAGTCCAGAATATTCCCACCAATACGTAACATTCCCAGGAGCAATTCCTAATAAAATCAAAACTGCAACATAGTTCAGTCATTTCTTTGCTTAAAGCACCTTCATTTTCCGCTCTTCCACCTTGCTAGGATCACCGCACCTTCATGCCCCTATTTCCTTTACTGTGGCATCTTGTCTGTCAGTTTCACACATTCCAGAAAAATCTCTCCCCGTCCGCCACTCACGCATCAGCGCGGATCTCCCCAAAGCACCTGGCACACAGCTGTCAATCTGCAGATACTCAGTGTATAGTCCAATGGCTGCTCTCTCCTCTCCGCTGTCAAGAAACCTGACCAAGTGCCTTTGCTACAAACCAAGTCTGGGATTTATTGGTTTGATTGGAGCCTGCTGGGGTGTCCGGCCACAGTCAATACAGCCTGCAGAAAGAACACAGACATGCAGCTGAACATTTGACCACACCTCCCACTGCATCACGGACAAGCTACCCTGATTTGAACTCTGGGCGAGGGAGAGTCCGATTACCAATGGAGTTGCACGGGATGAGCAGTACCCAGGGCATTCTACTCTGTGCCCTTGTGGCTGGGGGCTAGGGAGGGGGAAAGAAAACAAACAGGTGCTCTGAGGACACTCAGTTCAGCGCACTTATGACACCTCTGTTTTCCACTTGTTTTACATAATCCCATAGCAGATATTCCATCATCTTGCCTGGGATGGATGTCAGGCTGACAGCGTATAATTACCCACATCACCCCCCTTCCTCCCCATGTTCCCTCCTGCTCCTTGCCCAGCATGGGGCAGGAGTGGTGACTGCGGGCGGGTGGGGGGGGGAGGGCTGTGCTGGTGGAGGGTCCCGCCGTAAAAGGGAAGGGTCGGAGAGTGGAAGGGCAGGCTCAGTCAGTCTGCCCTGGCAGTCGAGATGGGGGGCACTAGGACCCCACGGGAGCAGTTGCTGCAGGGAGGCAGCATGGAGCTGGCGGAAGAGGCAGCCAGGGATGCTCTGCTCCAGGGAGGCAGCTAGAGAGGCCGGCGGGAGGGGGCGGGAGGTGGGGCCGGGGTGGGGGGGGAGGGGGAGAACACCCGGCCCCAAATATTGGTGGAGCTGGGCCCCTGGGCTCTGAATATTGCTGGTGCCTGGGCACCACATGGAGATATAACTCACCGCCTATGCCTAGAAGTCTATATCCCTCCCTGCTCAGGTGAAGTCCATCCCGAGAGAACAGTCCTCTGTCCATGAATGCCTCCCAGTGGCCATACATCCCAAAGCCCTCCTCATAGCACCACTGCCTGAGTCATCTGTTGAGCATCATAATCCTGTCACACCTTTGCTGCCCTTCTCTAGGCACAGGCAAAATCCCACTGAAGAGCACCTGAGCCTCCATTTCCTTAAGCGTCTTCCCCAACCTGGCATAGTCGCCCTATGGAAACCACTTCAAGCCAGGGGGTGCAGCAGGCCAAGCACCCCTCGTTCTGGCACCCCTAGCACCCCTATTGAACCCAGCACACCACCAACCACCTGCAAACCCAGACAGCAGCCAGGGTTGTGACCTTTTCCTCAGCTCAATTCATAAAAAAAGAAAATGAGCTATTTAAAAAAAATGAAGATGATAGATGTCAAGGCTGAATCCCCACTCTGTCACTCCCAGTGCAGGAAGTGGAGGCCCGCAAGGATTTTAAAAATTAATATTGGCCACTCCAGGCTGGTATTAAACTCCCAAGGTTACAGCTTCTCTCTGACCTTGGGTTGGTAAACACTGCCACCACCCAAATGCAAAAAAAAAAACAAAAAAAAAACACCCCTTTGAACCCAGGAAGGAGCACTTGGGAATTCCTCTCTGTGGGGTACCCTCAAGCCCTTTCACCCTCCCACCCCCAGGGAAGAGCTGAGAAAGAAAACAAAGAAAATTAGCTGTGACTATCAGCTAATCAAACAACATGCACAAACCTCTTAGGGACACAAAAAATCCAACCCTGTTCTTAAAAAAGGTAAGTTTTATTAAAAACAAAAAGGAAGAAAATACATCGGGAACTTAGGCTTTTGCTAGATTTTAAAAGAGCAATTCGAAAAAGTAAGCACCCAAAATAGCTTCCTTGTGGGTTCAGCTTAAGAGTTACAAACAAACAAAAGCATCTGGGGTTAGCACAGAGGAGCTCCA
>NW_027056073.1:0-6000 GCF_011386835.1 Chrysemys picta bellii
CTTGTACGGGGAGCTCCTGCCACTTCCCCCTCAGTGCCCCTGACAGCTGTTCCACCTCCAATCCACAGCTCAAGTTCTCAGACCCCTCTCCTCCAGCTCCACCCAGGTTGGGTAGGGAGTGGACTGTAGAGGGGGTGGCAGGAGGGATTCTGGCAGCAGTGAAGTGGGATGTGGGGAGGTTGAGACCTTTCCCCAAGTCACCCCAGCCACTAATGCTGAAGCCGCAGGATGGCAGCCCTGGTGAATGGGACGGATCGGCAGTCCCTGATGACTAGGGTTACCATATGTCCGGTTTTTCCTGGATATGTCCTGCTTTCCGGCAATCAAACCCCCGTCCGGGGGAAATTGCCGAAAAGCCAACAATGTCCGGGAAAATGCCGGCCGGGCACTTCCCCTCCCGCGGCTGCTCTGCTCCGCTCCTCCCCTCTCAGACTTTAAGAGTTGAGCTGCCCGAGCCAGCGCTACTGGCTTCAGGCAGCCCCCGCTGCCTCCGGACCCCGGGCCACGGGCCAGGCACTTCCCTTCCCGGGCTCCAGCTGAGCTGCTCCACTCCTCCCCTCTCAGACTTTAAGAGCCGAGCTGCCCGAGCCATCGCTACCGGCTTCGGGCATCCCCCCCTGCCTCCGGACCCCGAGCTGCCGGCCAGGAACTTCCCTTCCCGGTTCCAGCTGCTCCGCTCTGGCGGCTCGGGGGAAGCGCCGGTCGGGGGTGCAGGATCTGGGGGCTGCCCGGCAAACCGTGAAGCCGGAAGCGCTGGGGCAGCCCTTTCCCCATGGCTGGGAGTGGGAGGGAGGAGGGGCGGAGTGGTGAAATGGGCGGGGACAGGGCCCGTGGAGGGTCCTCTTTTTTTATTTATTAGACATGGTAACCCTCCTGACTGAATCCTCCTGTTCTCTCCAGAACGGGTCCAGCCTTGCCAGCAGCAGGACAAGCGTCCCCTGCCCATGTGCCTCATCCCTGCCTGGTCAGACGCCATCACCCATCAGTCCTTGGCCTCCCAGGCTGCCAGTGATGGGAGCAACTCTGGGTGGTGGCTCGGGTGACACAGACACCAGACCACTAGGAATTGGGTGCGGCCCTGTGGGACAGGAGAGTCTCGCAGAGGGCACTTGGGGGACTCTCCTGCCCTTCCCAAGAGCGATAGCACAGTGTCCCGAGAAGATAAGTCTGGGATGAGGCAAAGCTTGTCATTAATTAGCCTGGCTAAAGAGCTGGGTGGAGCTGCTCCGGGGACAAGCTGGCTCGCTCCTGCTAATGGAGGTGAATTCATCTCCCTTCCCAGGAGCACCTGCTCTCCCTTTCATTCCCCACCAGGCTCCTTGTGCCAGGCCAGCGAATGGCCACAGGATGGGAATGAGGCCTGGGCCCCGCCCAAATCTCCTGAGTCTAATGCAGCTGCTCACCTTGTCCCCCATCAGCTGCTGGGTTTCCCCCAGGAGGGAGTAGGTGACAGGGAGAGAGACACACACACAAATTTGTCCTTCCGGTTGCAGGGCTTGTGTCCTTCCAATCCCATTGGTGGCTGCACAGTGGCAGAGTCCTCGCTGTGTGCCTGGCCCAACAGAATTGCAGGGCGTGGTGTGGAACACAGAAAGAGATACAGAGACTCATCCTCCAGCCGGGGTCAGTCTGAGAGAAATTGGCTGGGGTCCCAGTCTCACTCTTCTAGTGGGTGCCATTTCCCAGCTGGGTTCCTTACCCCTCTGGTGCAGCAGCAGCTGGTAGAGCCGGTAAACCCCCTCCCTGGCCTGCCGGCTGATGTCCTTTGCTGGGTCACTGATGGACAGAGCCAGCAGTGCCATGTGGTGACCCATCCTGGGGAATTCCGCTGAGTTCTAATGTACGGGAGAGGGAGAGGGGACTCCATCAGCATTTTCCTGTCAGCTCCCAGTCCCCCCCCGGGCCAGGACTCTCCTTCCCCTCAGCCCCTCTGCAGGAGATGCTAGAGCCAGACCCTTAATTTCCTCTGCCCCCTAGGAAGCCTGGAGTACAGGGCTGTGGGCAGGGCCCTCCATGAGGACTTGCTTCCCCAGCTGCTCCAGGATGACAGGGAGGCATGAACCTGGAGCACAGTCCCCTTAAAAGCCCAGAGTCACGACTTAACTAGGACAAGAAGAACTTAACTCAAGCCAGGTTCACTCTCTGCTCTGCCTCTGCCTCCCCAAGAGGAACACTCCTAACCCAAAGCCCCTGCAGCAGCAGATCCTACAGCCCGTCGGAGCCAGATCACCTACCCCTGGAGTCAGGAAGCTGGGGTCAGAGGTCACTTATGTCAAACTCAGGGAGGGTGATGGTGGATCTGAGCAGGGCCGTGCTGCTGTTAACGGCCCTGGCTCTCTCTCGCGGCACCCTGGACACGATCCAGTAGTTAATGTGCTGTGGGGAAAGGAGGTATTGCACTGACTGCCCTGACCAAGGATGCCCACTGGGGGCCCGGCTAGGAGGACAGACTGGAAAATGGATCTAAGAGTGAAGGTAAAATTGCCCCCACCCCTCTCATCGGGCTCACCTCCAAGATGTAATGGAGCCTGTCGGTGTCTGGGGACTCTGTCAGCAGGTTCCCCAGCATGGCATCCAGGAGGTCTGGCAAGACCCTAGGCAGATCCTGAAAGCAAGGGAGAGCCATGGGTCAGAGTTAGGGAAACTGGGGCTACATCTGCCACAGGATGGGAAGTGGGGTCTCTGGGAAGCACTGGTGAGACCCCCAAACACATATCCTGGCCTCTCTCATTCACGTTCCACTGCAGGCAATTAGCAAGGATTCATGGCAGGATGACAGCTGGCTCTTCAATCCATGACTTTAGCTGATCTACCTGCACTTGGGTGGTGTCCTTCTCCATGCCCAGGGTGAAGACGGCGTGCAGGGCAGCTCGGAGGAGAGGGGTCTCCAGCTCTGGCTCCAGGGCAGGCGTCATGGTGCTGGCAAGAGAGAGGAGCCGGTATTAGACTGTGCAGTGCGGGGATGGGACTGGCACCAACACGCAGGTGAAACTGCAGGGAAATAGGCACAGGCTGGCAAGAAGGGAAACTGAGGCACCGAGCCAGGGAATGACAAGGCCAAGGTTTCTCAGACAGACAGGGGCAGGGCAGGAATAGCCCCTGTTCCCTGGACCCTGCTGCCCCTCCTGTATCTGATCCTGGGAGTGACCCTCTCCCCAAAGCCGTTGCAATGTTACTGGAGTGAAAAGAACAGCCCAGCCAGGAGAGAGTGACCCTTCCCCGCACCTCTGCCAGAGGAGCCACCCTTGGGCGATGACCTGGGAGTGGGAGGGGCAGTGACTCCCAGCCATGGGCCTGAGCAGCACCGGGGTTAGGGGAACAAGGCCGGAGGGTCTCGGTACCTGAGGTTGCCCACAGCAATCAGGGAGTTAGCGAGGACGGCGCCGGGTGGAGAATTATCAGGCAGCTCCTCAATGAGCTCCTGTGAGACCCAGAGGAGAGTGTGAGATTCGGGCCACACTGACATTTCTCAGTGAGGAGATTACACAGCCAGGGCCCCACACAGCCAGCAGGATACCCCCACCTGCCTCCCGCTCCTCCGATTCCTGCCCAATAGTGACCACTCTCCGAATTTCTCCCGTCTCTTCGCCCCGACCATTTCTGGTTTCTGCAGACTAGATGTTTTCGCAAAGTTTAGAATTCCTTGCTGCTCAACACCGTGAAACTCCCCTTTCTCCTTCACAAAGGGATTTAACGCCCCTTATCTCACCCAGGCTCTTGACTGCCCAAAGTTGGAGAATTGTCCCTGTTCCCACTCCAGAGCACCCCCAACGACACACACACAGAGTCCTCCTGGTGGTGGGAGGGGAACAGAGGAAAGGACAGAAGACATAAGAAATGAAGAGAAAGGAGGGAGGGATGGAGGAAAAGGTAAACCGAAAAAGACAAACCCTAATGTCCCCAGTGATTCTAAGGGACAAAATCCCAGGTGGGGAATAAAATTCGACCACCTTAAGCTAGTGTTTTCCATGCCTAGAATTCAGCTGGCACCAGATGCATCAAACTGAACAGGTTCCAAACCTCTCGAAGGCTCTTACCTTCTAAACAGGGACGTCTGTTTTCTAGTAAAATCAGGAAAAAGAAAAGAGAAAACTCAAAAGAGGTTCCTCCTGGCGCTCATGTACGTGAACCTAAATACTCTCTCAGTCCTCAAAGAGAGACCTCGAGAAGGAGACTTGCTGAAGCAAAGCTACAGGGAACTCTGAGATTTCCCTGGCCCTGCGCCCCTGTCCTGGCTGGCTGATGTCAGCATCCCTCTGTGAGGTCACCACCTCCCCTGCACCTTTGGCCAATAGGCTGAGGTCCTGCAAAAGGCCTTTGTGATGTCATTGCCACACCCACCCCTCCCCTGCAGTGCTAATGTCCTGCCGCAGGGTAGACACTTTGGAGGTTTGAGCTACTCCCTGTGGATCACCACACTCAATGAGTGTTTATTCTAGGAACTAAGCCGGCTAGACAGTAAAACATCACGAGTTGCTCCCAATGCTACACTCGGTTTCTCAGAAATGAGTAGACTTTATGGCCAGAAGAGACAGTTAGAGCATCTAACCTGAACCCCTGCATATCACAGGCCTCCTGTCTACCACAATAGCTATTTTGGGGCAAACACATTCCGGAAAGGCATCTAGTCTTTATTAATTACATCAAGAGATGGAGAATCCACCACTTTCCTTGGTAGCTTCTTCCTGGGTTCAATCATCCTCGCTGTTGAATATTTGTGCCTTATTTGTCATAGGAATTTGTCTCTTTTTACCTTCCAGCCTATGGGTCTTGTTCTGCCTTTCTCTGCTCGATTAAAGAGCCCTTTAATACCCAATATTTTCTCTCCATTAAGGCATTTCAACACTTCAGTGAAGTCACCTTTCAATCTTCTTTTGATAAGCTAAACAGGTTGAGCTCTTTCAATAGCTCACTAGAAGGCATTTTTCTCCAGCCCTCAGAACATTTGGTGGCTCTTTGCTGCCCCAGCTCCAATTTCTAGGACCATCTTTTTCAAAGGAGGAGACAAAGACTGGAGGCAGTATTCCAATAGCAGCCTCACTGCTGCTGTGTCACCTCCCTATCCCACTCACGGCTGTGTTCCTACGTCTAATGATGGCTTTAACCCTGTTCACCACAGCATCACACTGGGAGCTCATGTTGAGTGGCTTCTCCACTCTGGCCCCTAAATCTTTTTCAGAGTCATTGCTTTCCTGGATCCACGTCCCCATTCTGGAGGTGTGGCCGGCGTGCCTTGTGGCTACGTATAGGACCTTGCATTGGGCTCTGCTCAAACTTGTTTTCTTTGAATGGGTCCAGCTGGCTGAATGAGCCAGATCGCTCTGTATCACTGCCCTCTCCCCATCAGGAATTACGACTCTGCCTGTATTTTGTCACCCCCCCAATATTATCCGCAGTGATTGTATGTTTTCTCCCAAGTCATTGATAACAATTATTTTAAAAAATTAGTCCTTGAGAGCTTCTTCAGACCCTTAGTACCCAGGACCTGCTCCCCACATCACAGTGAGAAATGCTGTCCAGCCCTGCTGGTACATAGGGGATAAGCACAGAACAAACGTACCTTTAGGAGCTGTGTTGTCCATAGGCTCTGAACAACATGTGGGGGTCAGCAGATTACAAACGCACGACAGACCTGTGGTGTAGACAGGTCCCAACTGTGTCTCGGTTTCCCACCCTGTAAAATGGGGAGAACGAACAAAACCTTGATTAGCCTCATTTGATAGCTGGGGAAACCGAGGCACCCAGCGGTGCAGAGACTCGCTCATGGTCCCAAAGCCAGGAATAAAAAACAGCAGATCTGATAGCCAGATCTGGGACCTAACCCTGGTTTTCCTGGCCTTGATGCTCTAAGTTTAGTCACAGCCTCCATGTCTTTTCCCCCGTCTCCCTTAACCCCACGTCACTGCAGAAGAGAGATTTTCTGGTAGCCAGCTGGCTCTGCTGCATGTGGATGTCGTTCCAAAAGACGTGCTCTGGCTCAGTCCCATGCTATGGTTGGCT
>NW_027056074.1:0-6000 GCF_011386835.1 Chrysemys picta bellii
TTGAGAAGGGTTGAACTTCTGTTTCTCCTAGTCACAGTAAATTCCCACAGAATGATTTCTACTTGGCTTTTTTGAGATTTGAAGTGAAATCTTACTCGGGACCTATCCCGGTCAGATGGAACATGGTGTGGTGAAGGGGCGGCTGTAAGGGGATGGCGGAGGCCGTGGAAAATTCGCCCCTTTTCTCAAAAAAGCCAAGAAATGGCCCAACCAAGCAAACGTCACAAAGTCTGGAAATGAACAGGGGAGTTGGGGGGCTCCTTTCGGACCCTCACTTCCGTGTAATCCTTCCTCAAGTCCTTTTGCCCTGCCCAATTTACACCGCTCAACCAACCACAACTTTCACCCTTTGTTTTCTTGTGCACAAGAAAGAACACTGTCGGACTGACGAGCGCCAACTGCAGGGATTCGGACAGCTCCGTTAGTTGTGTCCGAATTCCTGGCCTTGTGTCTCTTTGGTGATAAAGAGAGGAGATTCCTCGGGCTACCTTTGAAGAGATTGATGTGGCGGTCCTTTCTGAAATGTGTTGATGTTGAGATGTTGTAGGTAGATATGGTGGTATTCAGAGCCGGCACGTGGGTGCACCTAACCCTACTAACAGGACCGCCTCACAAGTCAGAGGGGTCTTTTCTGGTAAAGGTAGGGGGCACAAAGTTGTCATTTTCTTGGTGGGGTAGGAGGTAAGTCGGGAAGGGTGTCGCTGAGGGATGGAGGATTGATTGGAAAGGGGACACTCAGCAGGATCCCTCCCTTACCTGTTCATTTCCAGATCTTTTCACATTCAGGACTCCCCCACCCCAACAGTGTTAATGAGGTATATTTTACTAAAAAAAGGGTGACTGCCCTGTAATCAGGGTTCAGGTCGCTTTCCCTTTTCTCCTCCCTACATTGGCCCTCTTCACGCCAAGGTCCAAAGTGAGCGCCCTCTAACTAGGGTGTGGGTCTTTCCCTGTCTTTCACAAGGTAACACTGCCATTTGGAAGGTAGTTCTAGAAACCAGCCTCTTGAGAGGGTTCAGGGTTTGTCCTACTAGCTGTCCCGTGCCCTCCTCACTCACGCACTCAGCCAAGTCAAAGCCCGCGTCCTCTGCATCCACCTGGACCCGCCTTCTGCCGCAAGCTCTCCTCCGTTCTGAAAGAGATCGGTGCCGAAAAGAAGGAATTAGGGTAATTTCCGGCAGGGCCGAGTACCTTGCCAATGTCATCTGAATCTACCTTGTACGCGTGCTCTCTACTGAGCCACACCTAACCCGCTTCACCTCTCTCTTTCTAGCAACTCAAAGGACAAAATGAACAAGATGACACAAGCACCAAAGAAACTGCAGGAAAAGGGAAGAAAAAGCCACTGCCAACGGCTGCACACACCGCACACACAGCACACACCGCACCCTGTACCGAGGGATCGGGTTCGACACTTCTCCTCACAGGCTTAAACCCCCTTCAGGTGCCCGGTAAAAGGACCTCCCTGTAAACAAGGATCAAGGTCCATTCCTTACCAACCAAAATGCTTTATGGATCCCTTCTATAGCTGAGGCGGAGCAAACCCCCTTTAAAAAGGGTTGAGGTCTCTGTGGGTTTGAGCTCCTTAGGACCTAGCCTTTAAAATGCCCCGTGCCGTTGACCTCTCCCTGTCAGAAGGGTGCAGGTCTCCCCTTTCTAACTCCTCTTGGGCCGTTGGCACTCGCTGGGCAACTACACCACCCATTTCTGAGGGAACGGAGGTCTCTCCTTTACAGCGCTTTTCGCTCTGGCCCATTGGAAGACCCCAGGCTTAAGGACCACCCTGTAAGGAGGGTTTCGGTCTCCTTTGCCATGCAAATTAAGCCACAGGTCGCTTTGACACGCCCGGCAAAATGACTGCCCTGTAACCAGGGTGTAAGGTCTTCTATCTCTCACGCTTAAGCTAGGGGAGCCTTTCTGTGCCTGTGGCTTAGCGACTCCCCCCGACCCTCCAGCACTTGAGAAGGGTTGAACTTCTGTTTCTCCTAGTCACAGTAAATTCCCACAGAATGATTTCTACTTGGCTTTTTTGAGATTTGAAGTGAAATCTTACTCGGGACCTATCCCGGTCAGATGGAACATGGTGTGGTGAAGGGGCGGCTGTAAGGGGATGGCGGAGGCCGTGGAAAATTCGCCCCTTTTCTCAAAAAAGCCAAGAAATGGCCCAACCAAGCAAACGTCACAAAGTCTGGAAATGAACAGGGGAGTTGGGGGGCTCCTTTCGGACCCTCACTTCCGTGTAATCCTTCCTCAAGTCCTTTTGCCCTGCCCAATTTACACCGCTCAACCAACCACAACTTTCACCCTTTGTTTTCTTGTGCACAAGAAAGAACACTGTCGGACTGACGAGCGCCAACTGCAGGGATTCGGACAGCTCCGTTAGTTGTGTCCGAATTCCTGGCCTTGTGTCTCTTTGGTGATAAAGAGAGGAGATTCCTCGGGCTACCTTTGAAGAGATTGATGTGGCGGTCCTTTCTGAAATGTGTTGATGTTGAGATGTTGTAGGTAGATATGGTGGTATTCAGAGCCGGCACGTGGGTGCACCTAACCCTACTAACAGGACCGCCTCACAAGTCAGAGGGGTCTTTTCTGGTAAAGGTAGGGGGCACAAAGTTGTCATTTTCTTGGTGGGGTAGGAGGTAAGTCGGGAACGGTGTCGCTGAGGGATGGAGGATTGATTGGAAAGGGGACACTCAGCAGGATCCCTCCCTTACCTGTTCATTTCCAGATCTTTTCACATTCAGGACTCCCCCACCCCAACAGTGTAAAGGAGGTATATTTTACTAAAAAAAGGGTGACTGCCCTGTAATCAGGGTTCAGGTCGCTTTCCCTTTTCTCCTCCCTACATTGGCCCTCTTCACGCCAAGGTCCAAAGTGAGCGCCCTCTAACTAGGGTGTGGGTCTTTCCCTGTCTTTCACAAGGTAACACTGCCATTTGGAAGGTAGTTCTAGAAACCAGCCTCTTGAGAGGGTTCAGGGTTTGTCCTACTAGCTGTCCCGTGCCCTCCTCACTCACGCACTCAGCCAAGTCAAAGCCCGCGTCCTCTGCATCCACCTGGACCCGCCTTCTGCCGCAAGCTCTCCTCCGTTCTGAAAGAGATCGGTGCCGAAAAGAAGGAATTAGGGTAATTTCCGGCAGGGCCGAGTACCTTGCCAATGTCATCTGAATCTACCTTGTACGCGTGCTCTCTACTGAGCCACACCTAACCCGCTTCCCTCTCTCTTTCTAGCAACTCAAAGGACAAAATGAACAAGATGACACAAGCACCAAAGAAACTGCAGGAAAAGGGAACAAAAATCCACTGCCAACGGCTGCACACACCGCACACACAGCACACACCGCACCCTGTACCGAGGGATCGGGTTCGACACTTCTCCTCACAGGCTTAATCCCCCTTCAGGTGCCCGGTAAAAGGACCTCCCTGTAAACAAGGATCAAGGTCCATTCCTTACCAACCAAAATGCTTTATGGATCCCTTCCATAGCTGAGGCGGAGCAAACCCCCTTTAAAAAGGGTTGAGGTCTCTGTGGCTTTGAGCTCCTTAGGACCTAGCCTTTAAAATGCCCCGTGCCGTTGACCTCTCCCTGTCAGAAGGGTGCAGGTCTCCCCTTTCTAACTCCTCTTGGGCCGTTGGCACTCGCTGGGCAACGACACCACCCATTTCTGAGGGAACGGAGGTCTCTCCTTTACAGCGCTTTTCGCTCTGGCCCATTGGAAGACCCCAGGCTTAAGGACCACCCTGTAAGGAGGGTTTCGGTCTCCTTTGCCATGCAAATTAAGCCACGGGTCGCTTTGACATGCCCGGCAAAATGACTGCCCTGTAACCAGGGTGTAAGGTCTTATACCTCTCACGCTTAAGCTAGGGGAGCCTTTCTGTGCCTGTGGCTTAGCGACTCCCCCCCGACCCTCCAGCACTTGAGAAGGGTTGAACTTCTGTTTCTCTTAGTCACAGTAAATTCCCACAGAATGATTTCTACTTGGCTTTTTTGACATTTGAAGTGAAATCTTACTCGGGACCTATCCCGGTCAGATGGAACATGGTGTGGCGAAGGGGCGGCTGTAAGGGGATGGCGGAGGCCGTGGAAAATTCGCCCCTTTTCTCAAAAAAGCCAAGAAATGGCCCAACCAAGCAAACGTCACAAAGTCTGGAAATGAACAGGGAGGTTGGGGGGCTCCTTTCGGACCCTCACTTCCGTGTAATCCTTCCTCAAGTCCTTTTACCCTGCCCAATTTACACCGCTCAACCAACCACAACTTTCACCCTTTGTTTTCTTGTGCACAAGAAAGAACACTGTCGGACTGACGAGCGCCAACTGCAGGGATTCGGACAGCTCCGTTAGTTGTGTCCGAATTCCTGGCCTTGTGTCTCTTTGGTGATAAAGAGAGGAGATTCCTCGGGCTACCTTTGAAGAGATTGATGTGGCGGTCCTTTCTGAAATGTGTTGATGTTGAGATGTTGTAGGTAGATGCGGTGGTATTCAGAGCCGGCACGTGGGTGCACCTAACCCTACTAAGAGGACCGCGTCACAAGTCAGAGGGGTCTTTTCTGGTAAAGGTAGGGGGCACAAAGTTGTCATTTTCTTGGTGGGGTAGGAGGTAAGTCGGGAAGGGTGTCGCTGAGGGATGGAGGATTGATTGGAAAGGGGACACTCAGCAGGATCCCTCCCTTACCTGTTCATTTCCAGATCTTTTCACATTCAGGACTCCCCCACCCCAACAGTGTAAAGGAGGTATATTTTACTAAAAAAAGGGTGACTGCCCTGTAATCAGGGTTCAGGTCGCTTTCCCTTTTCTCCTCCCTACATTGGCCCTCTTCATGCCAAGGTCCAAAGTGAGCGCCCTCTAACTAGGGTGTGGGTCTTTCCCTGTCTTTCACAAGGTAACACTGCCATTTGGAAGGTAGTTCTAGAAACCAGCCTCTTGAGAGGGTTCAGGGTTTGTCCTACTAGCTGTCCCGTGCCCTCCTCACTCACGCACTCAGCCAAGTCAAAGCCCGCGTCCTCTGCATCCACCTGGACCCGCCTTCTGCCGCAAGCTCTCCTCCGTTCTGAAAGAGATCGGTGCCGAAAAGAAGGAATTAGGGTAATTTCCGGCAGGGCCGAGTACCTTGCCAATGTCATCTGAATCTACCTTGTACGCGTGCTCTCTACTGAGCCACACCTAACCCGCTTCCCTCTCTCTTTCTAGCAACTCAAAGGACAAAATGAACAAGATGACACAAGCACCAAAGAAACTGCAGGAAAAGGGAAGAAAAAGCCACTGCCAACGGCTGCACACACCGCACACACAGCACACACCGCACCCTGTACCGAGGGATCGGGTTCAACACTTCTCCTCACAGGCTTAATCCCCCTTCAGGTGCCCGGTAAAAGGACCTCCCTGTAAACAAGGATCAAGGTCCATTCCTTACCAACCAAAATGCTTTATGGATCCCTTCCATAGCTGAGGCGGAGCAAACCCCCTTTAAAAAGGGTTGAGGTCTCTGTGGGTTTGAGCTCCTTAGGACCTAGCCTTTAAAATGCCCCGTGCCGTTGACCTCTCCCTGTCAGAAGGGTGCAGGTCTCCCCTTTCTAACTCCTCTGGGGCCGTTGGCACTCGCTGGGCAACGACACCACCCATTTCTGAGGGAACGGAGGTCTCTCCTTTACAGCGCTTTTCGCTCTGGCCCATTGGAAGACCCCAGGCTTAAGGACCACCCTGTAAGGAGGGTTTCGGTCTCCTTTGCCATGCAAATTAAGCCACAGGTCGCTTTGACACGCCCGGCAAAATGACTGCCCTGTAACCAGGGTGTAAGGTCTTATACCTCTCACGCTTAAGCTAGGGGAGCCTTTCTGTGCCTGTGGCTTAGCGACTCCCCCCGACCCTCCACCACTTGAGAAGGGTTGAACTTCTGTTTCTCTTAGTCACAGTAAATTCCCACAGAATGATTTCTACTTGGCTTTTTTGAGATTTGAAGTGAAATCTTACTCGGGACCTATCCCGGTCAGATGGAACATGGT
>NW_027056075.1:0-6000 GCF_011386835.1 Chrysemys picta bellii
CTGACCTGAACCTCTATCAATCGCTACATTTTCTGCTGCTAGGAAGAGAACTCTGGACCTATTTTCTCTCATTCACTTTCAGTCAGAATAATTGCAATCCAGGCCAAAGGATTTCCTCTTCCATTGTGTCTTCAGCACCTTTGGGAGCAACCAGTTACTGTTACCCTCAGGTTTCCAGTTTCAACCTGTCCCAGGGTGAGATGGCCAGGAAAGGGGTTGGAGCTCAACTGCACCTGGCCCAGGTGATGCAGCTCCCTAGGGTGAAGGGAATAAGTGTGGGGGTCACGTGACAAGACGCAGCCTGTGACTAGGACCCAGGCCTGCTGAGAGATAGAAGGGCAGCCTGTGCTCAGCCAGGAGAGAGACCCCAAGGGAAGCAGGCATGGGAGGGGCTTGGAGAGTCCTTTAAAGGTCAGGGACAAGCTGGGAAGGGGCCAGGCTGAGCACTAAGGACAAGGCCCTAGGAGGGAAAGACAGGGCAGTTTAGGAGATGGGGCAGATAGTCCAGTTGGTTTCGGCTCCCAGGACCAGACACCCAGAGGTGAAGGTGGTGTCGGGGCTTCTGTCCTTCTTCCCCAGTGTAGATTTGATAGTGGAGAAGACTGATGCCGTAAGGGGGAAGTGAGTTACCCCAAGGTCACCCAGTGAGTTTATATCATGAATGCATACTCGGGAGGATCCAATAGAAACATGGATTTTCCAGTCTCTTCTTTCTAAGAGTCCCCAGGGCTAAGGTAAAACCCCTGCGGCCCCTCCCCATTCTGCTCACCTCCAAGATGTGCTGGAGTTTGTTTGTGCTGGGGGGTGCTGTCAGCAGGATCGAGAGCTCGTCATCCATGTTCTCTGGGCAGGCCTTGCTCAGAGCCTGCCAGCGGAGGGAGACCAGGGGTCAGGATTATGGAACCTGGGGTGACACCTTCTCCTTTCTTTCTAACTTCTTAAGACCCTGGCCCCTCGTTCAGCCACTCAGCAATTTCCTAAGCAGGAAATTGTCTTTTGATATGGCCTGCTTCTCTGCCCCCAAAACAAAGAACTCTTGCTCCCATCTTGGCATTAGGCCACGCTTGTACACTTTCTCATGCCCTTCTCCCTGGGCTAACCTTCTCAGCACAGCCCAGGCATGCTCTCCTTCTCTGCTCTTTTTGTCCATGGGCATAGCAGACCCTGGGTTGATTTCCCTTTGCAGGATCTCTCACAGGTATTGCTGCTGCTGCGTCCGTAGCTCCACCTGCACTTCCTTCTGCGTCTGTTGGTTTTCTAGGAGCTGCTGGAGAAACCCCTAGATCTGCTTTGGCTGCTTAGCCAGTCCCTGGAACTGAAGTGGGAAATCCAGCGACCAGCTTGGTCCCTTGATACACCTGCTTGGGGGAGGGATAGCTCAGTGGTTTGAGCATTGGCCTGCTAAACCCGGGGTTGTGAGCTCAATCCTTGAGGGGGCCATTTAGGGATCAGGGCAAAAAACTGTCTGGGGATTGGTCCTGCTTTGAGCAGGGGGTTGGACTAGATGACCTCCGGAGGTCCCTTCCAACCATGATATTCTATGATTCCTTCAGCAACCAAGACTTCCCTCACGGATCACAGGGGGAACTCAATCCTGCCAACTATGCCAATCATAAATGAATCTACTCATCGTTAGGTGCCCCCAGGCAGCCAGGCATGGCATCACAGCCCTCTCGCTGGGCTAGCGTCCCCCATCCATGGTCGCTCCAGCACCATGGCAGTTTCTCTGCCTGGTAACTCCGGCCAGGTCACCACCTTTAGTCCACCCTTCTGGGGCCCAGCTTGCCTCACACTAAAAGTCCAAAGAGGTCTTTCCAGAGACAGAAGTCCTTCTGCCATCGCTGGGGCACTTGCTCAGCCTGTAGCCCCCTTGCTGGGCTTGGGAACCCTCTCCAGGTGCGTGTACGCCGCCTCCTCTGGGGCCGGTAAGGGAACCCAGTCCCACCCTGACATTGATAGCAGCTCAGGGCCCTGGACCCAACAGCTAGGTCTGCACCTTTCTCTTTGCTGCACTTTTCCAACCTCTCTTCTCAAGTTCCCCTCCAGGCTTTCCTTGCTGCTCTGAACTTCCTACCTCGTTCTCAATCCTGTTGCTACCCCAGCTGGGCTGTATCACCACTGAAGTCTGGCTCTTTAGGGGGGCGGATATGGTGCCTCTCAGTTCGGGCTCATTCTGTAATCAGCTTGGCTAAGCCCCAGGCTGTGCAGCCCAGGGGAAAGCTCCCTGTTACAGGCCTGCTCTGCCCACTCCTCCTGTTACTGGGCTGGGGTCCTTGCTCCCCATTTCACACCTGGATTCCAGAGGGGCTGGAGTTTGCTCGTTCTGGTGACTCTGACATTCAGGCCCTTCATCATCAGAGGCTGACAGGTGTGGTGAGGGAGCTGGAGAAACCCCACTGCTGAGCGGAAGGAGGTCAAAGAGTTGGGATTCTGGGAGCTGATGGCTTTGTTTGCCCTGCTGCGGGAAGTGGGGCTGGAGACCGGAGATGTCATGTGAATGAGACTACCAGATGCTCTCTTTATGCCCGAGGGGCCGGAGCCTCCTACTGGAAACGCTCTCAGGAGTCCAGGTTCGAGGACGTCTCTGGGGAGCCTCTTCTTAGGAACAAAACCAGGGTGGCACGATGATGGAGGCGTCTCTCTCCCAGAGCTGGGAGCCAGGGACAGGGTAAGCTCCCAGCCAGTCTGTGCATTGAGAATCCCATTTCTCCCCCAAGAGACCCACACGCCCCAAGGAGTAAGTGGCTCTTACCTCCATGAGAGAGCAGGGTCTCCCATTTAAGCCTCTCTGACCCCCAGCATTGCTTGCTTGGATGGGACGAGGTGACCGGTCCCCACTGCTACCTGACGTGGCTCTGCTGCAGGGTGCGCCCGTCTGGGAGGCTGTGCCAGATCCCAGGGCCTGGCAGACAGCTGGGAATGAGGCTCCGATTCATTTCACACCCAGAGACCCCATAGACCGGCCAAGGGGAGAATAAAGAGCAGGAGGTGAAGCTAGCCCTGCAGCTCTATCCCACCCCCACCTCCTCAAAAGTGGAGCTTTCCGAGCTTCAGTGGGGCTAGGGGTGGGGCCCTGACACAACGGCCTTTCTGCACCATATGGGGCAGGCAGAGCTCTGCCTGGGCGCAGGGGGAATGGGATGGGGGTAGATCAAGGAAAGGGGGGAGGGGAATGGGTGTGAGGGAAAGAGCTCCTGTCCCAGATGAAGGAATTTGGGGGCAGAGGAAAGGACCCTGCTCCACAGAGAGGGGAGAGGGTTTCTGTGAGTGCCAGGGGGCTCCATTTCCCCTTCCACTAGCTCCCCATTTACAGAGAGCCAGAGCAGTACCTGCAGCAGGGAGCGGGAGTTGCTGGTTGCCTCAGAGGCACAGGCCCTGCAGCGCCTCGGACACCTGGCGCAAGTGCGGCATGATATGGAGCTGGCGCATCACATTGGCCGTGACGTCCTCCTGCTGCAAGGGAACGAGAACCTGTCTGAGACTCAGACGCCTCCGAGGAATCAGGGGGGATTAACGGCCCCTGGAACCAGCAGCATTTCGACCCAGCCCCTGCCCATCTCTGAGGGATGGATTCCCCCTCCTGACCCCCAGGATGGAGTCTTGTTGTCTTTCCTAGTGACCTCCAGTGGCAACCCCCCTCCTTGTACGGGGAGCTCCTGCCACCTCCCCCTCAGTGCCCCTGACAGCTGTTCCACCTCCAATCCACAGCTCAAGTTCTCAGACCCCTCTCCTCCAGCCCCACCCAGGTTGGGTAGGGAGGGGACTGTAGCGGGGGGGGCAGGAGGGATTCTGGCAGCAGTGAAGTGGGATGTGGGGAGGTTGAGACCTTTCCCCAAGTCACCCCAGCCACTAATGCTGAAGCCGCAGGATGGCAGCCCTGGTGAATGGGACGGATCGGCAGCCCCTGCAGACTGAATCCTCCTGTTCTCTCCAGCAGGGCCGGCTTTAGGAAGGGCGGGGCCCAATTCAAACATTTTGGGCGGGGCCCCGGCAGGAATGACTAACAAATAAAATAATGTAAAAAAAAGCCTTTCATTTCTAAAGTATTATTTACTTTCCATAACTATATAAATAATAAAATTCTATATTCTGTACATTGCATCATATATGCTGTTGATCGGTTATTAATGAGCTCCGTTTCACGTGTGTGGGTCCCCGCCACTCCCTGGGGGTGTGCTAGGGTGACCAGATGTCCTGATTTTATAGGGACAGTCCCGATTTTTGGGTCTTTTTCTTATAGGATCCTATTATCCCCCACCCGATTTTTCACACTTGCTGTCTGGTCACCCTAGTGGTGTGCACATGTGTGGGTCCCAGCTGCTCCCTGCCCCCCTCATTGAAGCAGGTGTGCAGGGTTACTGCCCTGGGAACTGCAGGGCACCAGTGGACATGGGGCTGGCTGGAGGCAGGGCAGGGGCTCACTGGAGGTAGGGTCTGGCTGCAGGCAGGGCAAGGGGTGCGGGGCTGGCTGGAGACAGGGGTGTGTGGGGCTGGCTGGCTTTGGGCAGGGCCGCAGCGGGGTGCGGCAGGGGTTGCCTGGAGACAGGGCAGGGGGTGCGGCAGAGGCTGGCTGTGGGCAGGGGGTGCAGGGCTGGCATCTGCTGTGTGCTCACCCCAGAGATTTCTTTCTTTCTGCAAACTGAAGAGGCCTCTCTCCTGTAGCTGCAGCAGAGGCTGCGAGGAGGCCAGCAGGCCCTGTGGCCCCCGCCCCCCCGCAGACTCGGGGAGGCCCTGACCAGTAGCTCTAAAGGCCAGAAGACCCCACAGGACAGGTGGGGAACGGGACTGTGACGTTACGTTGCTGTTCCATGGTTCCTTTCTCCTCAGCTGAAGAAGAAACTGAGCCCTGAAGCAAGGCACCAGACTGGCTTGTCCGTGCGGCTGACCCAGTATTCACCAGAGGGGGGAGAAGGAACAGTGAGGCTGCACTCTCTGTCTGGAGGCCCCTCAGAGCATGGCATTGCAGCTCCAGGCAGAGACGGCAGCATGGAGCAGCAGCGGTGCAGAGCAGAGGCAGAGGCATCCCTGGCCCACCCCTTCTCTCCCTGGGGCAGGAGGCGAACCCTCCCCCCCCCCCCCAAACGCCCCCTGAACTCTCAAACTCTGCTGAGCTGGGCCCGTAAACTGGGCGAGGGGCTAGCAGAGGGAAAATGGGAGGGGTGTGCCAAAGGGACATTCGTCCATTGGACTCTCTCATCCCAAGGTGGGAAACTGAGGCAAGGGGCTGCTACCCAATGGATTGTAGGGCGGGCGTTTCACTCACAGTTCACATACTGCTGAGTCACTCTTGTGGTGGTTTCCCCAGTTCATGCTGCGTTTCTTTCTCCTCTAAATAAAAGTTCTCGTGTGTTAGACTCAGACTCAGTGCTCGTGACGGGGGAACAGCTGCCTGTTAGGGGCATGCTGGTCAGTTTCCCAGATTTCTGGGAGGGGCGCTCCAGCTGGTTCTGCTTTGCAATGCTAAGAGGAACCCCGAGATCCTGATTCTCGTCCTTGTCACTGCCAATACCACCTGGCACAAGCGTTACACCCCCATCGCGTTCTGCACAACCCCCGTTCCTGCCATCTCCTCTGGCTTGATCCTCTCCATTTAGTCTGGAAGGCCGATGCTACGGTAATGCCGCAGAGTCCCACTGAGAAATTAAATCCCTGGCTCACACCTGCCCGGCTTCAGAAACGTTGGCATTCTCGGGGAGGAGGGAGGGAGCCCAAGAAATCTGGTATCTGCGGTAAATAAAGGCTGGGCAGACGTTCCGGAGGGGGCTCCCTCCCTGCCCACAGGCCAGGCTTGAGGCCAGCGGTTGAGAAAGCAAGATAAGCTGGGTGTGGAGTGGCGCTTTCCCCATAAAGGCATGGAGCCCCGGCTCTGGTTTCTGATGTGGAAGTGGGGGACGCTTCAGGTTGCTAACTCGTCCGCTCACCTGCAGCCTCGGGATGGGTGAGTTTTATTGAAATGCCCAGTATTTCACACAGCCTGGAGATGTAGGGCCAGAGCCTGGT
>NW_027056076.1:0-6000 GCF_011386835.1 Chrysemys picta bellii
GTGAAGATCTGTGCATCACATGGGCCTGTTTAGTTGTGCAGGCAGGGAACAGACCCTTCCGTGATGGCACAATCCTGAGGAAGTTCTGAGGTTTCCTATCCGGTTTCCTGCACTGGAGATGATCTTGGCTAAGCTTCAGTTGCAGGGCCAAACTGTTTCCTCAATGACATTTGCAGTCAGTGGTGTGGTGCAGGTGTAACTGAGGGGAGATGTGAAGACCCTGGGGGCAGAATTTCTCCTGCTGGGTCTCCGTTGCAGCTGATGAAGGAAAGAGCCCATCTTGGCTCTCAGAGGAAGTTTGGAGAAGTTTGTGGCACTGGCAGTGGGGAAAAACAGTGTTTTACTCATATAATGAGTATGGTGTGTGTGAAGAGTTGGGTCTCAGCAGTCTGGAAAACGGGAACATGAGCTGGCCATGGAGAAGGGAGTTGGAATAGTGCAGCCAAGAAGTAAGGGAAGCAGAGGTGAGGATTTCAGCGTTGAGATGGGGCATGTGCGCACACACATGCATGCACAAAATGTGCCCATCCACCTCTACATTGTAGCCCTAAGTATTGTTGAGCTGGCAGCATAGGCACTGACTTATTTTTCCCAGTGGGTGCCCCACCCCCACTCCACCCCAAGGCCCTGCCCTGCTCCTCCACCCCAAGGCTCTGCCCTGTTCCACCTCTTCCTTCCCCGCTCCGCCCTCTCCTCCGAGGCTCCACACCAGCTGCCAAACAGCTGAACGGCAGCCCAGCTGTGGCTGGCGGGTGCTGACCATCCCCACTGTTTTTTTCCCCATGGCTGCTTGAGCCCTGGAGCACCCACAGACTCAGCACTTATGCCCGATTCTCTCCTCACTTGTAGCAGTGTAAATCTGGAGTGACCCCAGTGAAATCAGTGGAGTTACACTGGTATATAATTAATGAACCACAGGTGGTTCACCAGCCTGGGAAGCAGTCTAATGAGTGGTGCTGTGGTTCACCAGCAGTTATAAACCCAATTTGACAAGCCAGAGAAGGCAGGTTAGACTGGCAGTGCCAGCAGGAATCTGAAACACATTTCTTGAGTTGAAGAGGGCACTAAGCAAGCAGGGGTGAGTCTCATGTATTCCCCATGGTCGCATATATGGCCAGTTTACATGCATCAGCCATAAATATGTTAGTGTTGCTGAGACCAGAAGTTAAGGTTTTACGTGATGGCGAGTTGAATGAATGTGTTGTTTAGCATGTATCTTTATCTATTTCAAACGGAGGGGCGTTCCTTGTGGGGTGTTAAGGTCTGGTGAACAAGGTTTTCCTAACCTCTCTGTTCCCTGTGTGAGGCGCATCTGTAGCCAGCACAATCAGTTGGGCAGTTGCAAACAGCCCTGGAGAGCTGCTAGGTGTGCTCACCAAGCTGGACAATCATTCCAAACATATGTGGGCTTTTTAAAGGGGGGGAATTGGCTTCTGGTGTATGTGACCCCTGGGAATTGGTATTTACAATTGTGACCCGACCGGTCAGTGTTGGGCATTGTGGGACAGCTGCTGGAGGACTGCGATGTCTATACTTGCACTGTGTCAACCACAGTAGGGTCGACCATGACTCCACCATTTGGGGAGGTGGTGTTACTGTGTCACTATAACGGGGCTCCTACATCAGCAGGAGGCAAATCTGAGTGTAGCCTCATGCACAACTAGGTTGACGAAAGGTGACTTATGTTGACCTAACTTTGAAGGCCTTAATCTACACTACAAAGTTTGCCAGCATATCTATGTCCTCTAGAATTATGAAGAAAAAAAAAAAATTCCCACCCCCGGCTGACATAGCTATGTCAGCAAAAACCCTGCTGTAGACACAATTATGCTATGAGAAGAATGGTGTCAACTTAGCTAATGTTGTTTGGTGAGGTGATGTAGCTATGTTGACAGAACTCCTGTCAGCTTACCCCATGTCTCTATGGAGGGACTCTGCCAGGATAGCTATACTGGCAAAGGCGCTGTAGTGTAAACAAGGCCTGTGTTAACCATGTTTTTGGGCAGTTAAATTTCCCTTGTTTCTGAAGGAAGAGGCATTAGTTAGGGGACATGTTTGGAGGGCACCTGTGGGAGGGGAATGATGATCTGTCACATTAACTACCAGCTCTGCCCTCCTCCTGGCCCCACCATGCCCACGGTAGGGCTGGAAGGGCCCTGGGAAGAAAGGAGGATGGTGACTGATGGGCTTTTAGGAGCTCCCTAGCCCTCTGCAGTACAGGAGAGCTGTTGATGTGTGGAATGGCCCATTCATCTCAGTGGAGTGTGCTCAGATGAATTAGGACACACCAAAGAGATGAATAGTCTAACACAATAGCTCTGGGTGGTGTGAAATGACCCATTCATCGCCATGGGAGTTCCCCTCTACCTCAGTTTCAGTTGTGGAATACCATTGTTCAAGGTAATCTCACTATGCATATCAGTTTTAGAGCAACTGCAATATTAAAATCTTTTTATTGGGGGGGGGGGGGGGGAGGGGAGGGAAGGGAAACAGTATCTGAGGAATGCCTGAACCAAATTACTCCAAACTTGCCCCATTGCCCCTGTTGTGGCATACAAATATCCTAGATAATCTCATTATGCATGTGGATTTTAGAGTACTTTGAAAATTAATAGAAGTTCATAATGCAGGGGGGAGGATATATATTGGAAACCTCTTGATCAAATGACCTAAATTTGCACCATAAATTCTACCCCAGCCCCATAATAGCTTTTTAATTATTGCTTTCCCAAAAGGGAAGTGGATGGTGGAAATTATCCACAATTGATCCCAGGAGAGTAATATCAGGATCAGAGCCATAGTTTGGGCCCCAAGTATGTGTAAAAAAAAGTTATAAGAAGTGTAAAATGTGGATGTTGCTTAATTTTTTTTAGCGGGACTGTGTCAGGATTCCACCCCCCTGAACTCTGGGGTGCAGATGTGGGGACCCACACAAAAGACCCCCTAAGCTTATAGTCTACCAACTTAGGTTAAAACTTCCCCAAGGCACAAATTCCTTTCCTTCTCCTTGGATGGTATTGCTACTATCACCAAGTGATTTACACAAAAATTCAGGGAAGGGTCACTTGGAATAGGGATCCCCCCCAAAATATCGCCCCAAGCCTTTTCACCCCCTTTCCTGGGGAGGCTTGAGAATAATATACCAACCAATTGCCTTAGCAATGTGAGCACAGACCAGACCCTTTGTCTTCAGGACACTAAAAACCAATCAGGTTCTTAAAAGAAAAACTTTATTTATAAAGACAAAAGTAAAAGAATCACACCTGCAAAATCAAGATGGAAGGTAACTTTACAGGGTAATACAAAGATTTAAAACACAGAGGATTCCCCTCTGGTTCAGCTTCACAGTTACAAAAACAAGAATAAAACTACCTCTGTAGCATAGGAAAATTCACAAGCCCAAACAAAAGATAACCTAATGCATTTCCTTGCCCTACTTACAATTTCTGTGATTTTAGATGGATTATTCCAGGTATATTTTCAGGAGATATTGTACCTGCTTGGCTTCTCCCTCCATCCGGAGAGGGAACAACAAATGAGAACAACAACAAATCCTTCCCCCACAAATTTGAAAGTATCTTCTTTCCTCATTGGTCCTTCTGGTCAGGTGCCAACTAGGTTATTTGAACTGCTTAACCCCTTACAGGTAAAGCAATCCAGTACAGCTGCCAAGGAGGGATTTTATGCTACTACATACATAAAGGTTGCTACCCTTCCCTCTATATTTATGACAACAACATAAAACAATCTTGACTACTAAACCAACCATGTGGCTATTTTCAAGACAAGGTTTTTTTGAGGGCCTTTCCCCTAATCAACTTTCTCTTACCCTAACCCAGCACTCTATTCTATATGCACATGCCATAGTGGAAACGGACACATTTTCACATCTAGCTCCAGTCCCACAAAGTCAGCAGTTACCCTGATTTTGAGGAATTAGGAATGTAAAGGGTAATTTCATTTTTAAAGGTGATCTATAAAAGGGGCAATAACTGAGACTGTGCCATTGTTTGATTTTCTTCTCTTGTGTAAAGAAGGCATAATGATTTGGGGGTCTGGGTGGGGTTTTTTGTTTGTTTGTATGTTTGTTTGTTTGGGTTTTTTGGGGGTAGGGAAGATACATTTATGTTGCCTCCTTTTATATTAAAAATCTAGGTCCTGTCTAGCCTGGAGTACTCATACTTTGGCTTTGTCTAGACTAGAATTGGTGGCCTTGTTATAATTTTAGCTAATTGATTGTAAATGCTAATTATGTTGATAACTGAGGCTCTCCACAAATGTTTGTTCTGGACCACCAAGTTTTGTGGTTTGTCCAAGCTGAGCCCCCATGTCCTGATACTCTGCAAATGTGTGGGTCTAGATTAGCATTTACAATCATTTAAGAAGCAATTGTCAATCAATTACAACAGGAGAATAAAAAGAATGAGGAATACTTGTGGCACCTTAGAGACTAAAATATTTATTTGAGCATAAGCTTTTTTGGGCAAAAAACTCTGTGTTCTATCTGATTTTGTTAATAGCTATTTATCTTCAGTGCCAATTGAGTATTTTGGATAAAGGATACATGTGTGCAAGGAAGGAATGAGAGAGACAAATTTCCCCCCAAATTTTTACTATCCTGGGGGACTAGGACAGTCCCCCTTTTGCCCCCTAAGTGGCACCCCGAGGACAGACACCTCCCCACCCAGGCAGAGCAGCTTAGCCCTCGCAGAAATGGGGGAAGGCAGTGGCAGTGACTCCACATGGGCCCCCCAAACTGCACCCATGGTGGACTCCTGACACTGCAGTGGACCCCACCCACCCCAAGCCCCAGGCTCCCTCTGCCTGGAAGGAGACTCACCTAGTGCTGCCTGCAGTTGGAACAGGCTGGGAGCTGGAGACTGCCCAGAAGATCTGGGTAGGAGGCAGGGCCACCCAGGTGAGCAGCATCTCATTGCTGCTGATCAGGCAAGGCTTCTGCAGAGCAGAGGGAGTCCTGCACTCCCTGCTCACCTACCACTAACCCTGGCTGGAGCAGCTCCCTGAGGCTGCTGGAGGAGAAGCCCCACTCCCCACTGAGGGCTGAAGCAGGGCTGGGTCAGCCCCTGCTGCAGCCAGCTCAGGGGCCACAAAACAGCTGATGGGGGGCAGGGCTGCATTCAGGGGAGCCTGCCAAACAGCTGATAAGCACAGTCGCCTACCAGCTGATCAGTGGGGGCAGGGCTGCCCTGGAACTGCTGATCCGTGGCCGGGGCCGCAGCACCACTATTGCCGGTGGGTGCTGAGCACCCACTAATTTTTTTCCATGGAGTCGGTACCTATGGCTGGCAGGATGCTTGGATTCCAGTTGTCATGTGTTGAAAAGCAATCACAGCTCAGGAAACCGCAGCTATTTTAGTCTTCCCCACAAACCAGCTTCCTGGATGTAGAAGTGAAAATGTAATCATGGGCAGAGGAAGGAAGAGGGAGAAAGGATGGTGGTTTCTAGTAGACACCTTCTCTAACCAAACAGCCAGCTTATTAGACACTACACTGCAGTACAGATAAAGCCATGTTAAGAGCAGGCAGGCTCTGATTGTGCTCACAAGAAGAGACGTCCTTCTTCCTATGTAATAACAACATGCATTCTTCTTCAGGCTGGAGTTTGATGCTGTGGTTGAGAGTCCTGGACTAGTTATGGAGAATCTTTACTCCTTCTCGTGACACTTGCCGTTCCTTTTTTTGTGGATGCAAGGGCTGCAATTCCTACTTACGGGTTGGGTGTTGAAATTGTCCAGAAAGGACACTCAATTCTATGTCAGTCTCTGCCAACTCCACACCAACTTACCACTACCCCATCTGTCACGCTGCCTGGAGTGGCTCACAACCATGCAGTGCCGTAACAAGGGCGAGGCGAGTGAGCAGGAGCGCCACCAGCTTTTCTGCCGCCCTAGGTGGCGGAAGGTCCCGCCCCGAAATGCCGGCCCCCACAGAAGCGGCGGAAGGTCCCGCTGCCAAAATACCACCGCGGTCGCCGCCCCT
>NW_027056077.1:0-6000 GCF_011386835.1 Chrysemys picta bellii
ATGAGGAATAATCAAAGGTGTGATCCAAACTGGGGCTGTTCTGAAAAGTGACTATGTGGAAAAGGCCCCTTGTCACTCAGCAGCTCTGCCCCGTGTGTGTTCAGAGTCATGGCTACTGGCTTTACTGGCAAAGGTCATGTCCACATTAGGAATAAAGGAGCATTACCAACATTGCTAGCTAACACGTGTTTCAATCCTAACACAGACAAGGCACTTGTAGTTTCACACATGTTAGCTGGCTGAGTTAACCTTAGCGAGGAGCCTAGAGTTTACCTTGATCAACTAACATGTATTAAAACTACAAGTCGGCTAAATGTGTCACAAATAGACACATCTCCCCTAGTGAAAACAAGGCTTAAACCCAGGTTTTGCTCCATTTACTGCTGCCAGACGTGCAGAACCAACCCAGCTCTTCTCCGCCTTGCATGTCATCAGCAGAAATGCACCCAGTGCAGTGCAGCACCCAGGCTGTATCATTCATCCACATGGACCCATCTTCTCCCATCAAGCACTTCCAGAGAGTAGAGTTCTCTACGTTCCTAGATGTCACCCTAGATCTAAGCATGCTAATGTGCTATGGCGCCCCCTGTTGGGAAGCGATCAATTGTAACACCAACCATTAATGAAGTAACTACTCGGAGTAGCTCCTGGGAAAGGGAACCTCTGACCTCTGGTGCGGGGTGAGGGGGAAGGGTGTCAGAGGCCCTGGTTCAAAGGTGAATGACGAGGGGTCAGTTGTGACGGTGCTGCCAATACACTGGTGGCTAGGAAAGGCCTATAGACCATCTGAGGACCCGAGTCTGGTTTGCTGGGTAAGAGTGAATTACCACTGGGCTCACACACTGGAGAGCAATGGGATGACAGGGTTGAGAAGGTACAAGTGCGTTCCCTCTCCCACCCAAGAGACAGGTGGTCCCCTCAGTCTGTCTATCCTTCCCAGTTGGAGCATTATCTGAGCAAGGCAGACACAAAAAGCTCCCAGCACAACCTTGGAAGGGAGCAAGTGAAGAAACAAAAGCCCCGTCCCTTCTCACCGCTGACTAAGTATCCGATGGCCTTGGATTTGGTCTCCTCGCTCAGCTGCCCCGTCTTATTCAGATAGTCCAGGACGTAGATGTTGGGGGCAAACAGGACCATGTTCTGCTCCCCGCAGCCGAAGGGCATCTGGAGGAGCTGCTGCAGGTTCTGCATGGCTGTGCCCAGGATATCGCCTGGGGATGGAGATACAGGGAGTCAGTGTGGCCCAGAGCCGGCCTGCGGAGGCAGAGTGCACCACAGAGCAAGGATGCTAGTGTGAGACATCCATAACAGGCTTGTGAGATCACAGGCAATAGGAGGGAAAGAGAGAGACACACAGAGAAAGAAGGAGACAGAGAAGGGACACATGAAAGGCAAAGTGAAGGGCGTGCTCCTGGAAGGACAGATGGGAGCACTAGGCTGGACGGATTGCTAGAGACGTGGGCCCAGAGGCAGAGACAGGGGAAGGAGAGAGAAAAAGGGGTGAAGTGCTAGCAAGAGACTGCAGCAGTGGGTAGCTGGGGGATAAATGGAGTGGCTGTGACGGGTGCACAACGGGGTGAGGAGTGGAATGGGTGGAAAGACCACTAACGTCAGGCACGGGGAAGGGACGGCAACAGCACCCAAAGCCGGGCTCTTCGGACGGCCTCACTTACCCAGCACTGAGAAATAGGCTCTGGCCGAGCCCTGCACCACGTTCTCTGGGAGCTTCAGGGACACTGGCTGAGGCACTGTCTTTCCTGGGGAAAAGTGACATAGATGGAATTGTAGTAAAATCCCCCCGTGTAGCGGTGACCAGGCCCCAGCACAGGAGCTGGGACACTGCCCCTGCTGCTGTCTTTCCCCTGGCACTGCACAGGGGCTCCCTGCCTTTAGCAGCTCCATTCCTCCATAGCTTTATAGTGAACCCCCCACCCATCCCCAACTCCCCTCTCAGGTGTGGATCCCCTCACCCGCCATCCCAGCCCTTCACATGGAGCGAGGTGCCACCACCTGGTGAAACAAGGGAACTGCAGTCTCCAGCTCTTTCTCTGGCACCTTCCAGTTTGTAATTTCACTCCATGGAATCAGAGACTGCAAGAAGGGGAAAGCCCCATTAAATCCCATCTAGCCTAGGGTTACCATATGTCCGGATTTTCCCGGACATGTCCGGCTTTTTGGGCCTCAAATCCCCGTCCGGGAGGAAATCCCAAAAAGCTGGACATGTCCGGGCAAATAGGGAGGGAGGGGCCGGCGGTGCTTGGCTGGGGGCCAGAGCCGCTGGGGCCGGCGGTGCGGGGCCGAGGGCCGGGGCCCAGCGGTGCGGGGCCGGGGCCAGCGGTGCTCGGCCAGGGGCCGGGGCCGGCGGTGCTCGGCTGGGGGCCGGTGCCCCAGGGCCCGAGCCGAGCCAGGCGGGAGATGCCGGGGCCAGAGCCTCTTGGCCTGGGCCAGCGAGCTGCTCAGCTGGGGGGGGGGGGGGGGGATTGGGCTGCACCCCCCAACCCCAGCCCCAGCTTACCTGCTGCCTGCCTGCTTCAGACTTCCCGTGAATCAAATGTTCACGGGAAGCAGGGGAGGGGGAGGGGGAAGGGCAGGGGGACGAAGCGTTCAGGGGAGGGGCCGAGTTGGGGTGGGGCCGGGGCCCCGTGGAGTGTCCTCTTTTTGGACACTTAAAATATGGTAACCCTAATCTAGCCCATTCCCCCAGGAACCATTCCCGAAGACCTATGCTTCCAGCCCTTCCCTTGGGGGCATTCCAGCCCTTCAGTGTTAGGAAACGTTTCCTTGTTAACCAGCTGGAGGTGTCCCACTTTCTCAGTTCCATATTACTGCTTCTAGTTAGCTCTTCCCCTTGGACATCCGGGGTTTCCACACTTCCTTTTGCAGAGGCAGGTCAGGAGGGGTGGGACTCTTACCAGCTGCACAGAGCAGGAAGTTGTAGGTCGTTTCCTTCTCAAACCCTTCAGGCTTCGGGTTGGGGAGGAAAAGGGAAGGGGAAGGAAAATGAGAAAGGTGAGAACCTGCAGAGATATTGAGCACCTGGTGGCAGAAACATCTGGCCGGGGTGATGGAGAGAGATGGGGAGAAGAAAATGCTGGGTAAAAGAAAGAAAGAAAGAAAGAAAGAAAGAAAGAAAGAAAGAAAGAAAGAGCAGGGCATGAATCAGAGAAAGAGGGAGACTTGCAAATTCTCATGTAATAATCATTCTCATGAAGCCAGCAGATAATAGTTGGAAATTGGTACTAACAAGTTATTGCCTCCTCACTCCCCAGGGGAGGATATTGCAGTGTTCTACCATGGGTGATTAGTTGCTGCTAGAACACCGTAAAACGTGGACTTTCCTTGTTACGCAGAGAGAATTTCCAGCTTTACACCATGTGCTGGTGCTGATAATATGCTGTGATGCTAATGAAGGGATGTAGGGGCTCGATCCTGCCAAGTGTTTAACTTTAAGGCTGTCTGAGGTCAATGGGACAAGTCATGTGCCTAAAGTAAAGCAAGCTTTGCTGGGTCAGGGCCAAAGCGCTCAGTGCCCTGAAATGACATATTGTAGTGACTGCAGGGCACCTAGAAATTCACCATTACACACTGTGGCCAATTAGTCCTGTAGGGCTACAGTAGGGATAGAACTCAGCTCCTCCTGCTCCAAAGGCCCAGACCCCCATGGCTTGAGCTAAAGAAGAAGCCCTGTTATTTATTGAGATGACCAAAACAATTCTGACTAAAATGCAGGAACTAAATGTTGTTAAAAAAGAGGGTTTAGTCAAAACATTTTTAGTTTTTGGAACACACCCCTCCCCCGCAAATTTTCTTCTGAGAATAGTCGGTTTTCCCCCTTTTTATAATTGTTTTCCAACTTTTGCCAGGTGGTAAATATTTGCCAAATATTTGGAAAATTGGGCTTTCCCTCTCTTTCTTCACCCACTTAGCATCCAGGTCGACCCCCCAGCCCCGGCTCTGCTCTAGCCCTAGCACTAGCTCCACCCAGACCTGGAGGACCCTGCATGCTGGATGCATTACACACAGCCCCGGCCAGCTGAGGGAGAGGGACAGCAGTGGCACAGCAGCGGAGTGCCAGATGCACGTGCCGTGCAGCAGCAGGAGGAGGGTGGGCGGGTGAGTGGGTGGCTCGGCGGTGGCAGAGGAGATCCTCAAAAAAGGTCGGCCTGCTGTGCCATCTCAAGGAGCTTCGCCCGGCATGGGGCGGTGGGACGGGATGGGTGCCAGGAGCTGTGAGCGCTGGAGAATAGCATCTCCTTCCAGAGCTGGGTGCACCTGTGAGATCTCTGGGAGCCCCTGGCCAGAGCATCCATCGCCCCCCGCAAGGCCAGTTGGAGGAGATGGGACCTCGATCCCTCCTGCTCCCCCTCTTCCCCATCATTGCCCGCCCACCCAAAGTCGGGGCCCACCCAAATGTCCCATGTTAGCTACGCCACGGCTGTCCCAGTGCTTAACCACCCTTATAGTTAGAAAGTTTTTCCTAATATCTCACCTAAATCTCCCTTGCAGCAATCTAAGCCAATTACTTCTTGTCCTTGGTGGACATGGAAAACAATTGATCACCATTCTCTTTCTAGCACATACTATTCCTGGGCGAATTCTGCACCAAAACTTTAAAAATTCTACATACAATATATTAAAATTCAACATATTTTATGTGTCAAAATAACGCAATATAATCACACCGGTTTCAATTATTTTGGAAATTTATTTAAACTACAATACAATGGATGGAGAATAGAAGTAGGGATCATTGGAGGAAATCCCCAAATCCTCTTTGTCTAATAGTAATGTAGCTAGGCTTGACCCTTTATTTCTAGTTATTAGTCAAGATATAACAATGTTATATGCAGCCATATGTTCATATTACATGATAGGGAACTGAAGAGCAAGTGAGGGCTGGGGAATCAAACTTATAGTTTATATTGGCTACTGTCCCTCTCCAGAAAGGTCAGAAGTAAACAGTTAATGATGTACATTTTGATAGGAAAATGTTTCAGTCCAAAAATTTAGACCAGTTCTAATCAGTCAAGCACCATAAGCATTTATAAGGCCATACTGTCATTTACAATAGGGCTTCTTTACACCACTCTGGCAAAGTAAAGAAGCCTTAAAACTTTTACACCTGTTTGATGCTCCTGGGGGAATTCATTAAGAATGGGAACAATTCACTAAGAATGGGAACAACTAAGCAGGCAGGCTGCTACATTATGCTCTGCCTCAGGGGACAGAGCCTGCCTCATGTCTTCCTCCAAACACCCCAGAGCCCTGTCCCTCCACGCCAGGCCTGTCACAATGGCAAGCCAGAGGGACAGAGTCTCTTTCATTCATTCACTTGCTCGCTCACCTGCCCGCCCAGCCCTCCCTGCCCCCCACCATGCTGATTTACGTCTCCTCCAGGTGCTCCAGGCCGCCAGGGACGGGGGAGTGACTGCACTTCCCTTTGCTTCCCCTCAGAAGTCATTTTTCTGTGGGGAACCAAAGAAATCTGCAGACGACATGGTGCAGAATTCTCCCAAGAGTAACATATTTGAAGATTGTTATCTTGTTCCCCCTCAGCCTTCTCTAGATTAAACATGCTCAATTCTTTCAACCTTTCCATATAGATCAGGTTTTCTAAACCTCTTATCATTTTTGTTGCTGTCCTCACGCCAATTTGCTCATGTTTTTCCTAAAGCGTGGCACCCAGGACTGGCCACAGGACTCATTCTTACCTTGAAGCTTACAGAGTTGTTTTTTCTGGGTTGATACAATAATGTGAATCATATCTTTGCCTTACTGAAAAAGGTGGGATGCATTTCTGTAACGCAGAGAGGAGCTGCAGTATTAGATCACGTGTTACTGCTTACATCACACAATTTAAAAATGATTAGTGCTTTCCTATAATGGAGAGAGGAATGGCCACCTCTATCACGTGATATTGCTCTGATCAGACATGTAACAAGTTATCACTACTTCCCTATTACATAGAATAGCCATGGAGGTTTATATTATGAGATATTG